>NC_051863.1:100628712-100764820 GCF_015732765.1 Culex quinquefasciatus
TTAAATGCAAAGGAATGCATATTTAATTAATTTCAGCTGAATGCTCTTAAATTTTTTTTTAATTTTTTTTAAAATATATTTTTGCTCCTGGTTTTTCGAGTCAATTTTTTAATAATGGTGGAGGGGTGGGTTGATCGACGAAAGCTTTGTAAAATATTTGCTGCAAACTAAGGGCAAATCACTTCTGATACTGAGGTGTGTATAGAGTGTGTATGTAGTCAGTATCATACTCGATATCGTGCGTATGGTATGGACCTCAGTATTAATCATTATTACGAAGATTTATTTCAGTGTGGGAACTTTTGACATTTTTCAACGTCAAACTCTGGTGCAGTTGTTTTTATTGTTAGGTTAAGTTTGCTTTGCTGGTTGATGGAGCGTATTCGGGACACGGCTGGCCAGAAGGAATCGTCAAGTGGACGGCGATCGTTGCTCTGCACCAGGGCGTTCGGTTACGGTGATCGGCGAGGCTGTCTTCGCGCGTTGCCTGTCTGGAACGTGCTAGCAAGCAACTCGCCGGGCCGTTCCCCAAACTAAACGTTGCCGACCGTAAGACGTTCCTCACGCACATCCGCAGCGCCGTGTACTGTTCCAACATCGTCTCGTACGGCCATGGCTTATGCTGCTCCGCAAGGCCGTCAACGAGTACAAGTGGAACCTGAACTTCGATGGAATCGCGTTGATGTGGCGTGGAGGTTGCATCATCCGCAGTGTCTTCCTCGGAAACATTCGCAACTCGTTCATGCGCAATCCGGCGATGTCGCATCTGCTGCTGGACAACTTCTTCAAGAACGCCATCGTGAAGAACCAGCAGTGATGGAGTAAGGTCGTCCCAGTGCCGGTCATGTCCACCGCACTGGGCTTCTTCGATGGCTACCTCTCGGAGCGACTGTCCGCGAATCTGCTGCAGGCCCAGCGGGACTACCTTGGGGGCACACGTACGAGCTGCTTGGCAAGAAGTCAAATTTGTGCACACCAACTGGACCGGCAAGGGCGGCACCGTTTCCGCTACTACTTATCTGGCCCAATGTGAGCACGATGCCGCTGGTTGATTCCGCTACATTCCCTTGAACAGAGGACACCGTCTCCATTAATCGTTATTTATTGTTGCCCATTCGGTTAGATTTCGAAATTGTTTTGTTTTTTGTAATAAAAGTGGTTGTTTAGGGTTTTGTCTATTTTTATTTACATTTTGACAAGTATCTACTGGTTAAATTCATAAATATTATGTTGGCTGGGGAACGGAAATGCTATTGGCAAGATGCTGTTGCACAGTTCGTCGAAGCATCCAAATACATAGAACTGTACCCTTGGGGCAGGTTCTTGACCGAAAAGACGGTTCGTTTGATGCGGTTCCCAACACGGAGTTGTCGTGGCGGGACTGCGTCGCGAGGTAATTCGTTGTACCGGAAGGCCACTTTGAGGAAGTGTCTGGTTGCTTAAACTTAAAAGAAGATCGTCGAGATGGATCAGGAACGGATCAGGCTTTGTAGATCCTCGCCAAAACGACGAAAAGTTTGAAGCGCTCAAAAAGGAAAATCTCGTCAGAGGAATCTAACAATACCGACCTCGAAGCCACCCTCCCGGAAGAATCTCACCACCCTCATGGACAAAACCCAGCCCCTGCTCGAGCAAAGAGAACAACTCCAAACCAAGCTCCAAACCAAACTTTTCATGACTCCAAATCCGCTCTCATATTTGTCGAATCCGAGCTCAAAACTTGCCAATCACGGAGCGACTTGACTTCCCCCAACTCCAGCCCACCCACAACAAATTCAATGAAAAAATTGTCAATTGATGATGTTTTTTCCACAATTTAATTTTCAAATTGCCGAAAAAACTTGTGTCGAGTGCAATCTAGCTTAGAATTTAGCCTTGTTTACTATTTTGAACGATTTTGACAACTACACTGAAATAAATCGTATCAAAAGGTTGACCATACCATGCCAGTATTATGCGCGTATGGTACGCGCGTATGGTATGCGGCCGTACACAGTATGCGGTATACTCGAAGTGATTAACCCTTAGGCTGCAAACTTGATCCTCCGATTTCCACATTTTGTCTGCCTGAATCAGTTGATAGTCAATCAGATTCGTTATCTAACTGTAATGAGTTCGAATCCCTAATGAAGTGCAATGTAAGATTGAGGGTGACTTGCAAATTAATAAAGAAAACTTTTTTTTTTTGCATCTGTTACAGAATTCTACCAAAGGCAAACTTGAACGTCTTTTTGATATTTCTTAAAAATGTTTGATGAAAGTTTTGACGACATTTACTAGTTTCACTCACATTGAAACGTGTGACATTGTTTTAATTATAAAATATTTTGAACATATTATTTGTATCCTAAAGTGGGGATCAAAATATTGATAAATCTTGGATAAATCATAAGTTTTTTTATTAACAAAAAAATAAAAAAGATTAGCATATAAAAGCTTAAAATAAACCATAATTTTGAAAAAGTATAAAATCACTTTACAAGTGGTCAACGGGCCATTTTACATGATCATTCAAAATGGGTATCTTTCAATTTCATGAAGTTTGATATGTCGGATGATAGGATTTCTCTCATATTCTGGAAGTGTCCCCAAGAGGCCACCGGTAACCGGTTCCAGAATGGCCAGAATGGATCAGTGAACAACGGCATGACCGTAGATTGACATAACTATCAATTTCATGAAGTTTGATATGTCGGATGATAGGATTTCTCTCATATTCCGGAAGTGTCCCCAAGGGGCCACCGGTAACTTGTTCCAGATTGGCCAGAATGGGTCAGTGAACAACGGCATGACCGTAGATTGACATATCTTTCAATTTCATGAAGTTTGATATATCGGATTACAGGGTTTCTCTCATATTCCGGAAGTGTCCCCAAGGAGCCACCTGTAACCGGTTCCAGATTGGCCAGAATGGGTCAGCAAACATCGGCATGACCGTAGATTTACATATCTTTCAATTCCATAAAGTTTAATATCCAACATGACAAGGTTTCATAAAAATAATCAAGTTGGCCATTTTTCTGGTATCCGTTTCCATGTTAACTGCCCAAGTAACCATCCAGCACGAATAGAAATCATTAATCAGTTGCTTAACAGCATCTACCAGCTAATTAGTCAGTAATCAGCCAAGATAAAAACAAATCTGCACTAAATCAACTGCTCTGGTAAAAGCCGAAATAATGCTGATTACCAGCATTCACTAGCAACACTGTCATGATTTTTTCGGAAATTGGCAACGCTGCTATCATCGCAGCGAGAGTGAAAGAGCGAGCGAGGACAAAACAAAACTTTCGCTCACTCCAAGAGAAAACAAATTAAAGTCATGGCGGTTGAAATCAGACTGAAAAAAATGCAACTGGAGTGTGTTTTTATATTCTGTTTTTGTAAGTATTCCACATAACTACGAGTTTTTAACAAATAGTCAATATATCTTTATCTTTCAGGAAGCATAAAGTCATGTTTATGGTGTTCAACGTGGGAGCTTTGTTAAGAAAATAATTGTCGTTTTGAGGACCTCCAGCTTCGGGCTTTGGCAGGTACAAATTTACAACAGATGGATATTCCGGAACGGATCAAGTGATTGGACGCCAGGACGCCGCGGACATTGCAGGCTGGTTTTTCCCTTCAATTTGTGTGTGGTGTTGAAATAAGTTCAATTAATAAATGTATTTGAGCATTATTTTCGTTTTCATGTGTTTTTTCTCTTAAATAATGATAGACGTATCCGATAACTTCGAGCGGACGAAATTCACCGAAAGGTTACATTTAGACTTTATCTCATACGCAACAGAACTAGGAGATGTTCAATCACTTGAACGAAACATTTCCCAATTAGGCGTGAAGACAAAGGCTCAGGAACCACAACAAATCATCGTCGACAACCACTTCAACATCTGGCATCGCATCCTGTACCCGCAAATTCAATCAAAAATCAACTTCCCCAGCCAATCAGCTGAGTCGGTAACGTAGAAGTGTGTAAACAAACCGAAAATAGAACTGAGAGAAGGAGAGTGAGCAACACTTTGCTTCTCTCATTTTTGACGTTTTGTGCAGGGTTGGATCAACAACAGTCGAGGCCAGCTGGAAATCAGAAATATAAAGTCCAAAACTGGTTGCTTATCAGCTGTAAATGCGCATTTAATGCAGATGTTAAAACAACTTAGCTGTAACCAACAGCTGTACAAGCGCATTTGTAGTGCTGCAATCTGACTTGTTTTAGTGCTATTTGGTTACTTGGGTGGCCATTTGGCCAATAAGCATCCAAAGTGGTTCTGGAAGGCGCCTTCTGTTTTTGTAGTATGTTTTTTGTATCAATAAAAAAAATATAATTTAAAATGGTGAAAGCTTTTATATTTTCTTCAAACAATGATTTCGAATCATTTTCATGAAACTGCCATACAGCAACCACCGGTAAGGTTGCCGGGTAGTAAATTGCTAACCCAATTTAGCAACGACCAGTGTGGGACCGGATGACTAAACTAAAATAGAAGCGTTACGGGTTAATAAAATAGCAACAATTTCCGCAACGCACCGGTAATGATGCTCTTACGGATGGTATTATTTAAATTAATTTATATTTATTATATTTCTTAAATCGAAGCGGCTAAGCCTTCATCACCAAATACACCGGCCCCAATCGAATTCGGCTCAAGCAAATCGATTTCCCCGATCGGACAACCTCCAGCTCATTCCAATTAATCGCGCCCACTTAATCCGCGACAGTGACAATATCAACAACTGCCTTCGTTTCCAGCAGCAGCACCGGTCCAGTCGACAGCGGAACACCAACCTTTTCCGCTTCTTGCTCTTCAGCGGCAGCAGCCGCAGCGGCCATCGCCCAGCAACTGCAGTCCAAGATCAACAACAACTTTCTTGCGAATTGGGGAGGCGCACGAATACTCGCTGTTTAACGATTCGAGTGGTGGGGCTGGAGCCGACGGAAGTGGCGCCGGAAATCATTACGGTGGTCTCTATGTCACCACCATAAGTCACGGTGTGGTTGGTTTAGGGCATCACGGGTCGTCCACCATCAGGCGTTGGAGGCGGGGACGGAGGAGGTAGGGATCGAGGAAATGGAACCGGCGGATCAAATGGTGTCGCCTAAGCGTTTGTGCTCGATAACGACCGCTGCAGGTTGGGTGAGATAGAGGTTATGCAGGTTCACGCAGTTTAACGTTTATTTTTTTGTCTTTGCTCAGGTACGAATGCCTTGGAAGCACAGCCGACGCCTGTACAAGCACCGGCGGTCAACAAGCTGGCCGCGGGTGAAAACGTACGACACCTCACTTCAGCTGGCGCTGAGTTGACCTGGTGTTCGCAGAATCTCCGTTACGGCATGAGATGCCCAGAAATCGTTCCGTGTTTGGAAGGGGATTGGATGACTTGGCGGGACCGAGGGCGAGGACTTATGCGCTTCACGTTGGCCTGACCAGTTCAGACGTTTGTGCAAGGTGGCCACCAGATTTCGATTTTCAATTTCCCGGTTTTTTCCCGGTTTTCTCCCAAGCCCAGAAGGGATTTTCCGAAATGTTTTTAAACCAAACTACAATGTTTTTTTTAGGCTAACGTTAGTACCAACATACTTTTTGAACGCATACATTTGGTTCAAAGTTTGAATTCCTCAAGAAAGCTTTCAAATCTTGAGTAAAAAGTAAGTAAGTTGTAAACAAAGCCGTTTTTATCTGTTTCCAATCCAAACATCTAATTTCCATAATGATTGGGATTTTTCATACATGTAGATTGTATAACCTCAAAATAAAAATCGTTATATTTTTGACGAAGAACTTCGTCTTAGGGCTCTATACAGGGTAGCAATCCAAAATTTCGCGAAGCGAAATGAAACCGAAAAATAAACGCCTTCCCCAAGCAGAGGGGAAAATCACAGAAGCAGCGCGGCCGACGGTTTTGATATAAATATATACGCCACCCCCTCCACAGCATTAGTTTAGTCGGTGGTCTACCACCGAAGCGAGAGGAGCTCAGCTCAGCTCAGCTTCTGCAAGCGCCACTAGGTGGCGTCTTCAGGAACTAGCCTTCCCGCTTCCCTACAAAACCACGGGAAATCGGAAGGTTGGCTTCAGTCGGTGGTCTACCACCGAAGCGAGAAGAGCTCAGCTCCTCTCGCAAGCGCCACCAAGCGCTTGGCAGTTGTGGCCACCACCTGGAGGCCCCGGGATGTTCCGATAAGGGGACATTTGCGGAACCATAAGAGTGGGGGCAATATGGGTATCAAACTTAAGGGATTTTGATACTGGACATGAAATTTGACATTTTGGCAGTAGTGGCCACCACCTGGAGTGGCCGGAGGCCCCTGGGATGTTCCGATAAGGGGACATTTGCCGAACCATAAGAGTTGGGGCAATATGGGTATCAAACTAAGTATCAAACTTAAGGGATTTTGATACTGGACATGAAATATGACATTTTGGCAGTAGTGGCCACCACCTGGAGTGGCCGGAGGCCCCGGGAATGTTCCGATAAGGGGACATTTGGGGAACCATAAGAGTTGGGGCAATCTGGGTATCAAACATAAGGGATTTTGATACTGGACATGAAATTTGACATTTTGGCAGTAATGGCCGCAACCTAGAGTGGCCGGAGGCCCCGGGGATGTTCCGATAAGGGGACATTTGCGGAACCATAAAAGTTGGGGCAATATAAGTATCAAACTTAAGGGATTTTGATTTTGGACATGAAATTTGACATCTTGGCAGTAGTGGCCACCACCTGGAGTGGCCGGAGGCCCCGGGGGTGTTCCGATAGGGGGAAATTTGCAGAACCATAAAAGTTGGGGGAATATGGGTATCAAACTTTAGGGATTTTGATACGTGACATGAAATTTGACATTTTGGCAGCAGTGGCCATAACCTGAGTGGCCGGAGGCCCTGGGATGTTCCGATAAGGGACATTTGCGGAACCATAAGAGTTGGGGCAATATAAGTATCAAACTTCAGGGTTTTTGATACTGGACATGAAATTTGATATTTCGGCAGTAGTGGCCACAATCCGGAATGACCGGATCCCTCGGGAGCGTTCCGATGGAGGGACATTTGCGGAACCATACGAGTTGCGGCAATATAAGTATCAAACTTCAGGGTTTTTGATACTGGACATGAAATTTGAAATTGGCGGAACCATAAGAGTTGGGGCAATAAAGGTATCGAAATGTAGCTGCTCCTCTGTGATGTTGCTGCACGGTTACGCAAAACGGAAATGAAATTAAATCCAGCCTCGGAATAGAGTTATCTACGTGCGTATGTATTGCGTGTACGTACACGAAAAAGATTGAGGTTAAATTTTGTACAGTCCAGCAAAACAAATGGCATGCTAGTGTGCGTGAGAGCGGGCTTAGATAACTCTATCAGAATCACCTCGAAATTTACGAGCGATTACATATGTGTGTGTGTGTAAGCGCGTGCAGTCTAAAAATCTCAGCCTACTGCGCCCTAAGGGTTAATCACTTCGAGTATACCGCATACTGTGTACGGCCGCATACCATACGCGCGTACCATACGCGCATAATACTGGCATGGTATGGTCAACCTTTTGATACGATTTATTTCAGTGTAGTTGTCAAAATCGTTCAAAATAGTAAACAAGGCTAAATTCTAAGCTAGATTGCACTCGACACAAGTTTTTTCGGCAATTTGAAAATTAAATTGTGGAAAAAACATCATCAATTGACAATTTTTTCATTGAATTTGTTGTGGGTGGTTGCTGGAGTTGGGGAAGTCAAGTCGCTCCGTGATTGGCAAGTTTTGAGCTCGGATTCGACAAATATGAGAGCGGATTTGGAGTCATGAAAAGTTTGGTTTGGAGCTTGGTTTGGAGTTGTTCTCTTTGCTCGAGCAGGGGCTGGGTTTTGTCCATGAGGGTGGTGAGATTCTTCCGGGAGGGTGGCTTCGAGGTCGGTATTGTTAGATTCCTCTGACGAGATTTTCCTTTTGAGCGCTTCAAACTTTTCGTCGTTTTGGCGAGGATCTACAAAGCCTGATCCCGTTCCTGATCCATCTCGACGATCTTCTTTAAGTTTAAGCAACCAGACACTTCCTCAAAGTGGCCTTCCGGTACAACGAATTACCTCGCGACGCAGTCCGCGCCACGACAACTCCGTGTTGGGAACCGCATCAAACGAACCGTCTTTTCGGTCAAGAACCTGCCCCAAGGGTACAGTTCTATGTATTTGGATGCTTCGACGAACTGTGCAACAGCATCTTGCCAATAGCATTTCCGTTCCCCAGCCAACATAATATTTATGAATTTAACCAGTAGATACTTGTCAAAATGTAAATAAAAATAGACAAAACCCTAAACAACCACTTTTATTACAAAAAACAAAACAATTTCGAAATCTAACCGAATGGGCAACAATAAATAACGATTAATGGAGACGGTGTCCTCTGTTCAAGGGAATGTAGCGGAATCAACCAGCGGCATCGTGCTCACATTGGGCCAGATAAGTAGTAGCGGAAACGGTGCCGCCCTTGCCGGTCCAGTTGGTGTGCACAAATTTGACTTCTTGCCAAGCAGCTCGTACGTGTGCGCCCCAAGGTAGTCCCGCTGGGCCTGCAGCAGATTCGCGGACAGTCGCTCCGAGAGGTAGCCATCGAAGAAGCCCAGTGCGGTGGACATGACCGGCACTGGGACGACCTTACTCCATCACTGCTGGTTCTTCACGATGGCGTTCTTGAAGAAGTTGTCCAGCAGCAGATGCGACATCGCCGGATTGCGCATGAACGAGTTGCGAATGTTTCCGAGGAAGACACTGCGGATGATGCAACCTCCACGCCACATCAACGCGATTCCATCGAAGTTCAGGTTCCACTTGTACTCGTTGACGGCCTTGCGGAGCAGCATAAAGCCATGGCCGTACGAGACGATGTTGGAACAGTACACGGCGCTGCGGATGTGCGTGAGGAACGTCTTACGGTCGGCAACGTTTAGTTTGGGGAACGGCCCGGCGAGTTGCTTGCTAGCACGTTCCAGACAGGCAACGCGCGAAGACAGCCTCGCCGATCACCGTAACCGAACGCCCTGGTGCAGAGCAACGATCGCCGTCCACTTGACGATTCCCTTCTGGCCAGCCGTGTCCCGAATACGCTCCATCAACCAGCAAAGCAAACTTAACCTAACAATAAAAACAACTGCACCAGAGTTTGACGTTGAAAAATGTCAAAAGTTCCCACACTGAAATAAATCTTCGTAATAATGATTAATACTGAGGTCCATACCATACGCACGATATCGAGTATGATACTGACTACATACACACTCTATACACACCTCAGTATCAGAAGTGATTTGCCCTTAGACTGCGCCCCACTTCAGCTCATAATTTTTGGATCGTCGTCGAGGCCACATCAGCTGCAGCAGAAGAGGGCGCAGAAGGCGAAAATTTCCCTAGGCAGCCCAACGGACAAACAACGAAGAACATCCGCTGCACCGCAGGAGAAGCAAACCACAGGCCAAGTTGTGGTTTGGTTGAGCGTTTTAGCAGAATGCATTACTATGAATACAAAGAGACGAGTTGTTCCTTTTAATTCCGCTATATATTTTTAATATCTTGACAGATACGTATTTCGTCTACTACTTGCAGACTTCATCAGTGTTCTGTTCTCGACTGAAGGTTCATCGCTGGGGTATCCGTATTTGTAGTTACTAGGTACTACCTCCTGTTCTTCTTTTGTGCCTGTAACAGTTAGCCGCCTGAATCTTGTTGAGTAAACGTTTGTTGCCTGCCTTTTCGGCGACAGCAGCCGATGGGTTCGTGATGTCTTTGAGTCGCTAGTTGTGATGTTATGTTTCTCCTTGATGATGTGTTCGGCTACTGCTGACTTGAAATGGGGGACAAATTCTTTCCGTATTTCCTCCTTGGCAATTCTGACATCGGTGTCTATATGTTCGCCCAACCTGGTTTGCAGCAATCTCTTAGTTTGTCCAATGTCCAATGCACTGTGATATGAGCTACATTGGACAAACTAAGAGATTGCTGCAAACCAGGTTGGGCGAACATATAGACACCGATGTCAGAATTGCCAAGGAGGAAATACGGAAAGGATTTGTCCCC
Organism: Culex quinquefasciatus; assembly: GCF_015732765.1. Classification (NCBI taxonomy): domain Eukaryota; kingdom Metazoa; phylum Arthropoda; class Insecta; order Diptera; family Culicidae; genus Culex; species Culex quinquefasciatus. Next base: position 100,638,779 of record NC_051863.1, read on the forward strand.
CATTTCAAGTCAGCAGTAGCCGAACACATCATCAAGGAGAAACATAACATCACAACTAGCGACGCGGTCATCTTAAGACACATCACGAACCCATCAGCTTGCTGTCGCCGAAAGTTTGGAAATCTTCAAGGCAGGCAACAAACGTTTACTCAACAAGGATTCAGGTAACGGCTCAACGTGGCTGTTTAAGCTGTTACCTATACAGGCACCAAAGAAGAACAAGGAGGTAGTACCTACAGTAACTACAAATACGGATACCCCAGCGATGAACCTTCAGTCGAGAACAGAACACTGATGAAGTCTGCAAGTAGTAGACGAAATACGTATCTGTCAAGATATTAAAAATATATAGCGGAATTAAAAGGAACAACTCGTCTCTTTGTATTCATACACAGGCCAAGGTTCCGAAGGAGAGAGGAAACCGGCCAAGCCCGCGGCCCGTCCGCTGGTTGACGAAACGAATCTGGCCACCATCACCCCGAAGGATCGGAACTTCGGAACGAATCGCCACTGCAGACCATCGGGAAAGAAGAAGAGCAGCTCCTCCACCATCGCAAGTGTAACGGACAAGAAGCAAAAGCCCCGCCGCAAGTAGCACTTAGGAACGTGGTGCTGATGCAGGTTGACCCAGACCAAAGCCATGGACATCTTCCTCAACGTTGACAGGAGAAGCGGCCCGAATGAAGCACTACACCTCGCGGAAGATTTGATAAACAAACGGCCCTTTTCAGGGCCACCAAATATCTCACGAAAGAGTTGTTCCTTCAAAATTTCCCTCTAAGAATGTTCCCTAAAAATTTAAAAAAAGATCGAATAAAAATCATTTCACCACAGAGTTAGCATGAAACCACTGTTTCTGTGTGGTAGAATGTCATACGCGCTTGTGTGTGTGTGTGTGTGTGTGTGTGTGTGTGTGTGTGTGTGTGTGTGTGAGCACGGAGAGGGAAAAATCGCCTGCTGCAAAAATGCACAAGTCAGAATAACTGTTTTCGAAAATTTGGAGCCGTCGCCGATTGCTGGCAACAGCCTTCAAAAAACACTGGCTCAGAAAAAGCCCCATCGAAACGACGTTGAACGCTTCAACTTTATCTTCAGCTCAAGCATCTCCGCCGTCAGGTATTCCCGGTTTGGTTGACTCGTCCGACCGGGAACTGCGGCCCAGCTCGAGACTACCGTGTCTGTTTCTCGCCTTCAGCTTTTCTCATTTGCTGACGCGTCGTCCCTTCCTCGTTGAAAGTCGAGAGTGAAATGATTGCGAAAATGACAAATCGACCTATATTTATAGATTTTTGTTTTGGCATATCGCGGAACGATCAAATCTTGGTGGCGAATGCAGTAGGAAGGCAGAGAGAATGCAGTAGGAACGGCAAAATGAGGAGAAAATCTTGCGTGCTTGTGAAAAGAGGGGAAGTAATAGTGAAGTAGAAGTATAAAAATACGTTCTACCCTTTCCACTCCACTTAGTTGCCACCGAGATGCTGAACAAGTCGGGTCGGCTCATAATATCTGAGCCACAGACGGGTGAAGCAGCAGCAGCAGGGAGAGAGAGAGCCCCAAATTCTCTCTTCCGGAGAAGGATTTCTTCTGAAAAATTACCTTTATTTTCTAGAGAGAGAGAGAGAATCGGAGAGCAGCACCGAAGAGGGCAAATTGTGTGCGAATGCCGTAGAATGACACACCATACATACACACTCCCGTTTCATGGTACACGCTGATTGGGTTCGATGCGTCGAGTTTCCCTTCCACGGATGTTCGATTGATGTATCTAAATTCGTCACCTGAAAAGGCCATCAAAGACTGCGACCAACTACAGATACACCCGGGGACGAGCAAAACCGCCAGCGGAGGCAACTTTTAGGCAGTGGAGTAAAATCGTTTAACCTAGTAGACTGTGTGAAAATTGTTGTAGCCCTGTTGTATGGGTTAGTACAACGAATCTACTACGAGCTCGTGTAATTGGTCACGGCCCCGGGATGCACAGCCGGGTCAGTCAGGAAGCTTCCCCCAATTCGTTCAAAGATTTTGTTTACGCCAGTGGTGGCCAAAACCTGGAGTGGCCGGTGCCCTCAAAGAAGGTTCCCCCGGGGCCTGGGGGGACATTTACAGAACCATACAGTTTTGGCAATATGGGTATCAAAATTTATGGTTTTTGATACTGAACATGAAAATGGCCATTTCGACAGTGGTGGCCAAAACCTAGAGTGGCCGGTGCTCTCAAAGAAGGTTCCCCCGGGGCCCGGAGGGCCTTTTACAGAACCATATGAGTTTTGGCAATATGGGTATCAAAATTAATGGTTTTGATACTGAACATGATAATGGCCATTTCGGCAGTGGTTGCTAAAACCTGGAGTGGGCGGTGCCCTCAAAGAAGGTTCCCCCGGGGCCTGGGGGGACATTTACAGAACCATATGAGTTGTGGCAATATGGGTATCAAAATTCATGGTTTTTGATACTGAACATGAAAATGGCCATTTCGACAGTGGTGGCCAAAACCTAGAGTGGCCGGTGCCCTCAAAGAAGGTTCCCCCGGGGCCTGGGGAGACATTTACGGAACCATACGAGTTTTGGTAATATGGGTATCAAAATTTATGGTTTTTGATACTGAACATGAAAATGGCCATTTCGACAGTGGTGGCCAAAACCTAGAGTGGCCGGTGCCCTCAAAGAAGGTTCCCCCGGGGCCTGGGGGGACATTTACGGAACCATACGAGTTTTGGTAATATGGGTATCAAAATTTATGGTTTTTGATACTGAACATGAAAATGGCCATTTCGACAGTGGTGGCCAAAACCTGGAGTGGCCGGTGATCTCAAAGCAGGTTCCCCCGGGGCCTGGGGGGACATTTACAGAACCATACGAGTTTTGGCAATATGGGTATCAAAATTCATGGTTTTTGATACTGAACATGAAAATGGCCATTTCGGCAGTAGTGGCCACAACCTGTACTGGCTGGTGCCCTCGAAGCAGGTTCTCCCGGGGCCCGGGGACATTTACAGAACCATACGAGTTGTGGCAATATGGGTATCAAAATTCATGGTTTTGATACTGAACTAAAATTGACATTTCGACAGTAGTGGCCACAACCTGGAGTGGCCGGTGCCCTCAAAGCAGGTTCCTCTTGGGCCCAGGGTAACATTAACCGAAACATACGGGTTGTTGCAATATGGGTATCAAAATTCATTGTTTTGATATTGAACCTGCAAATGGCCATTTCGACAGTAGTGGCCACAACCTGGAGTTGCCGGTGCCCTCATGGAAAGTTCACCTTGGGGGATCATTTAGGACAATTTTGCCGACAAATCTATGAAACAAAATACAATAATCTTATCCCAGATTTCACTAGCAATCCAAAAACTCATTCAAAATGTTTGGTCCTATGTCTTTCGGTTATGTCTCTGACATACCATCTTGAACTTTTTGGCAATATTAGTAATAAATCGCTGGGGGTAATAAATCGATAATTGCGAAATTATTGACATTGAGAATAATTCTTTCGTAATCAATTTGACCCCTAAAAAGGGCTTTTTAATGCTTGGTGTTGAAATTTACTTGGCTGTCGCCGATGGCTGGCAAGAGCCTTGCCAAAACATTTCCCCATCGCGAACAACATTGAACCCTTCCAGGTTCGGTCTGCCCCTTCGCCGCGATGCTTCTCCGCCTTAAGCTATCTTTGTTGCCGCTGTGTCGTCCCTTCCTCGTAGACTGTCGAGAGTGATTTGAGTACGCAAATGAAATAGATTTTCGTTTTGGGATTTCGTGGAACGAAGAAATCCAGGTGGCGAATGACGTAGGAAGGCAGAGAGAACGCCGTAGAAACGTCAAAACGAGAAAAAAAGTCTTGTAATGTGTGGGAATAAATTGTTTAATGTGATTCAAATTTGTTGTGACGCAAAGAAAATCTTTAACACATGGTTCAGACTGGCTCTTTGTAATGAATTGGAGTCCTGATAATGGCTTTTTATTATTTCAAAATATTTCTAAAAAATTGTTCAATGCCAAAAGTTTAATTGATGAAATGATTTCAAATCAACTGGCACGAAAATCTTGACATTGCGATTAGCTGTGAAGCGTTTCAAAACTTTAGACGTTATCCAACGTCAAAATACCATAAGATCTAAGAGCAGAAATACCATAAGATCTTAGAGCAGAAATAAATAGATCTTAAGAAATAACCGTTTCGTGATTGATTTTGTGGCCAAGAAACGCAAATAATAAAACTATAAAAAAATCATTAACTTTTGTGTCCGAAGTTCTTCGTCATGATGGTTATGCCTGTTACCACTGCACCTTTTTAGAATGAGATTAATTATTACTACAATTTATTAATTTTAAAGAAAAGAATTGCAAAAATAAATGGTTATCAAAATTTATGTAAATGCTCGTTAATTCGTTAGTTGCCCCGAAAAATCAAAGGGGAAAAAATATTTTTCAAAAAACATCAAAATTTCAATTGAAATTTAAGTGCAACCAGCTGAAATCAATATAAAATGCATTCCCTTGCGTTTGGAATCATTCTGAAGCATGTTTGGGTTAATTTAATAATCTTTTTTTTTAAATTTCACACCTTTAGTTTTTTTTTTAATTTTTGTTACCGTCAAATCTTACATTTTTTGAAGACAAAACAAATAAACTAGTGTAAAATGTATTTGAACACTTTGTGTGTGTGTGTGTGTGTGTGTGTGTGTGTGTGTGTGTTTGTGTGTGTGTGTGTGTGGTCCAATCCAATACCCGCTAACCGGTAGCGATATTATGGGAAAGTATAGTTTGTATCAGACTTAGTATATGCCGAATGCTGATACAACTTATCTCAGTCACGGGTATTAGGTGGTGATAGCCCTCGCGCTGCTTCCAACGACCCATTTCAGAATGACAGAGCTCCTTGCGGTCTAATTCCGAGGTCGCTGGGCATTGTTCGGCCCCGCCTAAACATAGAAGCAAGCATCTGAAGGAAACTCGATCTATATTAAGACTTCCAATCCCCTCAGGCAAATCAGGGATCAGCGCGTATTTAATAATATGAGAAGAAGATATAACATGTTTCAACACTACGGATCAATTCACTGCTAGAGTGTAAACCTTCTGATGGTGACTGCTTAGCGTCCCAGACCACCACCAATCCAAAGGTGTTCGAATCCCACCTGATTCATTTTAGTTTTTATTCATATTCAAATTCCTGATTCCAAATTTCAAAGGTACCGAACGGAATTTAATCCCTGAACCTTCTGCTTGGGAGACCGAAGCCGTAACCATTAAGCCACGGAGCCGGTTGAATGGGACGTGGTTCTCTGTATGGCTTTTTGCGAGATGATTTCCCTTCATATGTTAGAAAACAACTTATGATTTTGGCACATATTCCGTTTGTCAGCGTTTCCTGTCATTACTGGCGGGAAAAATCTACGTGCAATCAGCTGTGCAGACCTCAAGTGTGACAGGAATGCAGGTTGAGCGACTCCCACGGGCCAAAATGTATTTGAACACTTTTTGCATTCAAATGTTGAGACTATGGATTGTTCCCCCACTTGACCCCGGCCAGAGCCGAGGGACAAAAACTTTGAAAAATATTAGCATCGGCCTTATTTTTAACATGATCTCAATTTTTGTGTTGATGTAGTAACCACCTAAAAGTGATTTCCTGTATTTAAAGTGACTTTTTTGTAGCAGAATATTGTATTTTTAAAATATTTGAAAATTTTACATAAATTTCAAACGACATTTAAAAAAACTTTGCAGAAAAAATCATTGCAAGTTGTCCTTAATAATTTATCCGGCTGATAATCTCAAATATTACCAAATAAAATAATATTTACAAACAGAAACTCCATGATATTATTATTTTTAAGTTGAAATATATTATAATTCAACGGATCTCAACCTTTTCTAGGCTCGTGTTACTTAAGCTGCTGGTACCCCCTAGCGTTCATACATGAAATTTTTCGTTTGCATGAGATTTTTTTACATTCCAATTCACGAAGAAAGAAACCTGAATTTTGAAGTATTAAAAATGTCGTAAATCTTGTTTCTAGAGTTGTTTAAAAACATGTACTGGATAGGCCACACAACGTCCATGTACATTTCTTCAAATCAATTTTCTTAATTAAGCTTCAAAATAAAATGTTGTGCCCTGTTTTTCTTTAAACTATCTACTGAAAATGCCTTTAAATTTAGAGAAATTCTTTTTTGTAAATTAAATTTTCGTCGTCTTTTTCATTTTTACAAACATCCCCAATATTTTTTTAAATTTTATTTTTATGTTAATTTAAATTTTGTAAATAGTATTTTTTTAAATTGTAGCTATTTTCAATTGAAAAAATATTCTTTCTTATATAACTTTCTTTTTTGAACATGTTTGAGCCATTCTTTTGTTGCTAAGATACAGGCCAAGAAAAATATTTTAAAATAGTGTATTTTGTGTGACAATTTGAAGTAAATGTCTTGATCTTTAAATTTAGAGAGATATTTACTGTAATGTTGTTTTCGTACCATGAGATCCATAATTTCCACTTACAAAAAATCCTAATTTTTATTTTATGCAAAAGTAATATTTTAGCAAAGAAAGGTCGAATTGAAAATATCCAAATCATGAAACATAAGATTATTTTTACCAACATGGTAGTAAATGGTAGATGGCACAATATACAAATTTGAAACAAATATTTGTAGAAAAAAAACTCAAAAACGGTGCACTTTACTTCAAATTCATAAAATTTCTAAACGAATGCAAATTATAGATTTATCATTCAAATATTTTTTAATCATTTTCTGATTGGAAAACAATTCGCCCGTAATTCATTGCACCTTAAGCATGGTTGTTATTTTTTTGCTTCAAATCAATTTGTTTTTTTTTTCTCTCAAATATTTTGTTTGGGACAAATGTCCGCCATTGCGGGGTTTGTCCTCCGGACCCCCTGAGACCGCTCGTGGTACCCCCAGGGGTACATGTACCCCAGGTTGAGGTTGATACAACAGAAAAAAACATCCATAACCAAGAAGCATGAGTCTATTACACAAATTCAAACATAGTTTTCGCGAATTCTTCATTTAGAATAACAGGGATAATATTCTAATTGAGAAAAGAACATATTGAATAAGTTAAAGAGGCTTTTGTCAAATTTTAACTAAACTTAAAATATTTTCCCGGTTTGTCAGTCGAATTCCCGAGTTTTTCCCGGTTTTCTCCCGGTGGATGAAAATCCCGGTTTTTTTCCGGTTTTCCCGGTTTTTTCCCGAGGTGGCCACCCTGGTTTGTCGGATGATGCTGCAACTGCGGATACTCGTGGTATCGATGACCGCTTTAGCATTTCGGTTCTCATCAGCTTCCGTAGGCGTAGACAACAGGTAAGTTGACAGAAATATGTCTATAAACTGTTCTGAATAAAGTTTCTTATTCATTCCTTTATTCCTCCAGATACTACGACAAGGAGCAATCCAAGATCCTCAAATTTTGGCCCACACGCACACTTCCGATTCGTCCTCAACGCACGAAGCGTCGGACGTAAACAGGCCAATATTATCATCAAAGCTCCGACGGCCGCCATAGCCGTTGAAGTGTTGAATGAGGGAGAAGTTTATGTTGACAAGGAGCACCTGAACGATCGATGCAAGCGCTTCCACGGAAGTTGCGAGAAACGCTGGAACGACCTAAGGGTGCCTCCGGCGAGCCACGATGAGACAGCTCGTCAAAAAGCTTATTCTGCAAGAAGTCACCAAACTGGTCGACCTTAAACATACCTTCCTAAACGACGCCGTCAAGTTCATCCTAGATAGAATATCGACGCTTGCCGCCGTGTCCAACAGCAGCGCCGGTCCAATCAGCAGCGGAATACAAACCTCTTCCGCTTCTCTGGGGGGACAGCGTTAGTCACGGTGAGGTTGGTGGAATGCATCACCAAGTGCATCACTGAGGGCCGAACCACTACTATCGAGCGTCGGAAGTCTGATGCGGGAATGCAGGAGGTCGGGTTACGGACACGGACCTGGGGTCACATGGCGTTGCCAGATGTTCTAGCACAAACCGCTGCAGGTAGGATAAGTTAGTGATCAGTTAGAAGTTCACGAGTTGAACGTTCCTTTTTCTCCTCTCAGGCGGATGCCGGTTGCCGGTCAGCTCCAAATCACCTTCCGGAAATTCGCAACCCAGTCTACGCAGCAACAACAACAGCATTCTCATCCGATGATCACATGCAGCGACAGATACAGCAACAACATCAGCAACAATCTCAATCTGGGCTGTACTCTTCGTCATCAAACCTCCAAAGCAGTCGAGTCCACCGCTGAGCGGGCTACCATCCGCCCCACATTTCAGGATTGAACCCGAAAGCCTCGGCCTTTTCGGCACTTCCACCTTCGCAGAACCATCAATGAGGCAGCGAAGGGAAGCAAACTGCCCTCGTCGACCCAGTTCGGTAACTTGTTCCACCAAAATCAATCTCCCGGACCGCCACCCTCGGGATCACACCCTGCCGCAGCAGTCGCATGCATATGTGGCGGAGGAAGTGGCAGGAACCGACCTGGCCCACCACTAATAGCGTGGAAAGGAGTACGATGGGAAGGCGATGGTGGAGGAGCAATTCAGCGGTCAAACAGAACGAGTCAGAAATGTAGTAATTCAATATAAATGCGTCTGGGAATAAAACAAAAAAAGCAAGATAATTGTTTCCTCAACCTTTATTTCCGAAATCAATTGTATTTAGTTATGAACAGGCTTTTTTAAGGCATTTAAAACAAAAAAACAAAAAATCCCGGTTGTATCAAACTACTCATTTTGCAGTTCGAGCGCTAAACTTATTTATGAGTTTCAGCATTAAACTCATAAATGAATTCCTCCACGCATGGTCCAAAATGAGTGAATCGAACTTGATTTTGAGTACATCCAGCTGACCGTGAATTCTTTTAACCTTTTAACTCACACTTATGAAGAAACAATCTGCGCATACCTTTGCATGCAACCACAACACAATAAAAAAATCAAATCAAAACGAAAACTTTGTTATTGAGTTTCATCTTACATGTCAGTCGGATAAATATAAACATGAATCGAAATTTACACTCCTTAACTGTTTTAACCGAATTTGCTCGTTTCGATGTGGACGAGTCGGAATCAATGTTAACAAAACTTGTTAATAAAATAACAGTAGGATTTTACAATAGTGGTTCAAAGGAAACAAAGTCTTCGACGGATGAAAACCTTCCTGAACATGAGATCGGTGTGACAAGTGACGACTGTGCAGAGGAACTTAAACAATGTAAAATTGATCAACAATTGTTACAATCTCCAAAACACAGTCCATCTGTGTCTTCTAGAGGTTCACATGAGATCAAAAACCAAGGGCGCAATTCTGTTAATGTGTTAGAAAGGCTACGTAATTTGGTCTCGCACAAATCGGCGGTAACTATCAATATATATATATTACAGACACTCTTGAATATTTTTAATCACTCCTATGGGCATATTCTTATTGAGCGGGCAAAACACATGAAAAAAGGTACACAATTATCCCACAAGCCTTAATTATCGACAACATTATGATTGTACCGTCTCAAAACAAATATTATCTCAAAACAAATATTTATAGATATCTGTTTTAAATATTTATTTATTTATTCGTCAAACATACGTAGACTACATGATCGTTGCTTAGTTTCTAATTACAAGGGGGGAACATCTATCTTTGATTGTAGAACTGTTTTTTCATGGTGGATTTTGTCATTGTGAAATCGATTATGTTATTATATTTGTTATAAGTTTCCATCATTCTATTCATGGGCCCGTGTTTAGCGTAGTCAGTTCTGTGAAAATGCAATGCGAATGGCTCACGTGCTCTCAATACGCGTGTGGGTTCATAGAAATTTAATGTTTGTAACAACTCTGGAGAATTAATTCGGTTTGCAATAAGATCATTTACGAACGAAAGAGAAGCGAATTCACGACGCTTTACAAGTGTTTCTAAGCTTATTAACATACAGCGTGCAATATACGAAGGAAGGGGAAACACTGTCCACCCTAGTTTACGAAGAGCAAATAGTAAAAATTGTTTTTGCACTGATTCAATACGGGTTTCGTGTGTTTTGATGTGTGGACTCCACACGACGCTACAATATTCAAGAATAGAGCGAACATAAGCTATGAACAATGTTTTCAATGTATAGGGGTCCTTAAAGTTATAACTGAATCGTTTTATGAAGTTGAGCATATTAGTTGCTTTGAATACCATCGTGTTGTAATGTTCGATGAAAGTCATTTTAGAATCAAGTATGACTCCTAAATCTCTAACATTTGAACAGGTTTCAACTATCTGGTTGTCTAGTTTTACGTTTATATTTGGCTTAATTATTTTTCTGCTGAACAAGATCGATGTACACTTTTAATGTTAAGTTGTAAAAGGCTACGACAGCACCATTCAAAAATATGTTGATTTCGTTCTGGAATCTTGAAGCGTCAGTTTCGTCTTTAATTTTCATAAACAATTTCATGTCATCTGCGTAAATCGAAACGTTGATATGCTTAAATATAAAGGATACATCATTTACGTAAAGAATAAAAAGTAATGGGCCTAAATGAGAGCCTTGAGGTACCCGGAAGTAACATTGATGAGCCTAGATATGAGGCCATTAAATTTAACACATTGTGTGCGTTTTGTTAAGTAAGATTTAAGCCATGAAAGTAGATTAGAATCAATTCCGATTTTATCCAATTTGAAAAGAAGCATAGGAATGTCCACTCTGTCGAAGGCTTTGCTAAAGTCAGTATAGAGTGTCTGTACAGAGTTTTTGTTATCCATTTCATTCAATGTGTAGTTTACGAACGAGAGAAGATTAGTTGCGGTTGAGCGCCCTTTGAAAAATCCATGCTGTTTTTGTGTTATGTAGTCTTTTAATTGAGCAAACATTTTGTTGTTAACTATTGCCTCAAAGAGCTTGGGAATACATGAAATAAGAGCAATTCCACGGTAGTTTTTCACGTCAGATTTTTACCGGATTTGAAAATTGGAACTAAATATGATTTCTTCCAAGCACTTGGGAATATTCCTGATTTTAATGATAGATTAAATAGCCAATAAAGCGGAGAAGCCAGTTCAGAGGCTACATTTTTTGCAAATTTTGGAGATATTCCATCTGGTCCGGTACTTTTTGAACTGTCAAGAGCTTTAAGAGCCGCCTGAATTTCATCGAAGGATAAGCTATCGACTGTTATTTCGTTATTCGCTTGGGGTATAAAGGAAAAGTAGCTTCGGTCGCGATCGTTTTCATCAAAAGAGGTGTATACGCTTTCAAAAAAGTTTGCGAATAATTCACAAATTTCTGCACTGTTTTTGCCAATTTTATTGTCGAGAGACATATTTGACGGAAAATTACTACTTTTTAATTTTGATTTGACAAAATTGAAAAACTGCTTGGAATCACTCTTGATTTCCGATTCTACCTTTCTATGGTACTTTTCAAATTCAAATTGGATGGTGACTTCTAACTGACTGCATATTTGTAGATACTCATCAAGTTTTTGGCTATTGCTTTTGTAAGCTTTGTGAGCTTTTTGTTTTCTATTTTTAAGGTTTTTAACCTCTCTTGTAAACCAAGGCGGGTGTTTGTCAATTGTGCGTCTTTTTCTTCGAATAGGGACGCTTTCATCGAGGATGTCGTATATAATGCTATAGAAAGTGTTAACTGCTAGCTCGATGTTCGTTTCTTTCTCTAGTAATGCTTTCCAATCAACTTCTAATAGTCTACGTTTGATTAAGGGATAATTGGCATTATTGTAATCAGGAATTTCTTCGTAATCTGAACCATCTGGTCTGTTATTAGCCTTATGCACGAAAAGTGAAAATTCAATTGCTGTGTGATGAGCTTCATTTTTCCAAAGTGGATTATTTGCTTCAGTCACACAGAAGTCTTCAGTCATATTAGTAAAAAGAAGATCAAGAAAGCGATTATTTTGATTTTTAACATGATTAATTTGATTTAGGCCGAGAGAGTACATTACATTGGGGGTGACAATGGGTCTGGGGGTTACATTGGGTCGAAGTGATTTTTTTTACGGATTTTACCATTTCTCAGGTTCTTCTCAATAAAACAAGAAACACTGTTGGATTACTTGTTTTTACCATATCTTTGTATTTGACGGTATTGTTTTGATTCGCAGTATGTTGAGTCAACTGCTGTGGATGTACCTGAAACATCGCACACTTTAAATGATTAGGCGCTTATACTTACATCAAACCCTACGCAATGTACCACCCCCGGCCGAGTTAAAATGCGTAACCGGAATAGAAAGTGTGCATGCCTGACACGAACACTCAAAGCGTGTTCTAGCGTGTTGCTCGTACTGACTCAGAGCAAGGGTAAGACGTAGGTGTAGGGGAGAGTGGGGAGACTTGATCCCCTTTTTTTGTATCGCACATAACTCTGACTAATTTCTCACAAAACTATAAACTTTTTGCATGAATTGAAAGCTTAAACATTCATCTGTGTTTGGCTAATAAGGATATTTCATCAGATGAACTCTTCGAATCATGCCAAGCGTTTTAAAAAAATATTTTAAACCGGCATTTTAAAAATGTTAGGGGTAACTTGATCCCCCTTTCAACATTTTGAAGAAATCTTAAGCAAAATGTTTCTTATTCATCCAAACTTTTAATTTTCTATAAGTTACAGCAGTTTCACATAAAACCTGTACGTTTGTGTTCAAAATATAACAAGTTCATTATGTTAAATTCGCAATTCGCAATTTTCAGTGTAAGAACGGGCCTTGACCGATCTTATGCACCAGGTTCCCAACGAACACGCACTGCCCTTACACCTACATCTCACCCTTGCTCTGAGTCAGTACGAGCAGCACGCTAGAACACGCTTTGAGTGTTCGTGCCAGGCATGCACACCTTCTTTTCCGGTTACGCATTTTAACTCGGCCGGGGGTGGTACATTGCGTAGGGTTTGATGTAAGTATAAGCGCCTAACCATTTATAGTGTGCCTATCAATTTTCATTAAAGCAAAAACTTTTTTATTTTTAGTTTGAATTCAAAAACTAGTTGTTATTTTACTGTGTATTGTTTTCTCCTGAAATATTCCCTAATGTTAAGTCGTGTTTATCTGTTGCTATTTCTTTTGTCGCGGTGTTTTGTTACAATTTTTGGTCCTAAGCATGTTATAAAAGTTTACCAAAAGTACAATAGTAATGTTTGTGTTAATCCTTTAATCATTCCATAAATTGAGTAAGGGCTCGAACCTCACTTGCTGGTGAAGTTTCAAAACAATGGACAGTGAAGGAAATATACTATGTAAAGAATCAATAGTAAAAGAAAGATAGTAATTTATGAAGTAGATAAAGAAATTAACAATAGTTAATAAATAGAGGTAACAAACAGGCTTAGATTGTATTGAGGGCAATTTACAGGGAAGATGAGAAATTATTCAAATAGATAAATAAAGAAAAGGCACATGATAAACAAAATTGACATCGCTGCCAAATTAAGGGAAAGCAGACAGTTTGTTACAGCAGAATCAATTGGTAAAATAGAGTGGAAAAGCGTTGAGAAATAAGAGAATCAAATAAGTAAAATCTAAATCAAATGGAGGATAGTAAACAAAAGCTGTTTTAGAAAACCAGTGAAATACAATAAACAGAAGATAGCTGTTAGCTGAAATGGAAAGAAGAGAAACCCCGTTCTGCGATGCTCAGGTACATCCACAGCAGTTGACTCAACATACTGCGAATCAAAACAATACCGTCTACAATCACAAATAACTTCCCTTTCCCATATTGACGCGCCCCTTTCTTCTAGCCGTCTCGACTCTGACCCTCGCTGGTCAAAGGTTTACGATCCGTTTCCACAGGCCACCAGCTAGGTCATCATGAAAACCAAGCCAACGTGGAGGTAAGAAAATAGGACACTTGCAAGGAACCAGAGCTATACTGTCCTGATCAAGAATGATCTAACAGGACTACGGATTGTGGTTTGGTTGAGCGTTTTAGCAGAATGCATTACTGTGAATACAAAGAGACGAGTTGTTCCTTTTAATTCCGCTATATATTTTAATATCTTGACAGATACGTATTTCGTCTACTACTTGCAGACTTCATCAGTGTTCTGTTCTCGACTCGAGTCGAGAACAGAACACTGATGAAGTCTGCAAGTAGTAGACGAAATACGTATCTGTCAAGATATTAAAATATATAGCGGAATTAAAAGGAACAACTCGTCTCTTTGTATTCACAGGACTACGGACGTAGTCAGTGACGCTCCTTCCAGGATGTTCCTCGCCTGAGCGTCAACTGAAGAGGTATCATCAGTATCATCCACCCTTGGCCTGCAAGTTTATTATGTTAAATATTTAAAAACTTAAAATATTATTTTTTAGATCAAAATTAAGCATGTTTACAAAAGCTGCAAATTTTTGTTTACGAAACTTTTGAAAAATGGTTCAAACTGCAGTAAGTTATGTACAACTATACTAAAGGAAACTATGTATGAAAACCCAGCTCAATTAATTAATCTTGAGGCTGATTCCAGTGACTGTAAAAATGCAGGGATCAAGTCTCCCTAAACGCACTTTTTTAAACAATTGATTGTAAAAATAGTATGACGATAAATTTAACATCAGATGCGTAAGGGTTTTGGAGTTGATAAGTTTATCAAACAATTCACCCCTGGGCTTTGTTATAATGAGTGTCATAGGTTTGATGCTTGTTTGGCAAAGAGTATGATTTGATTCGATGTGGAATTAAAATCGAAGTGTTCAGTATATTGCTGAATCTTCCATTTTTACACATGGACACCACTTCATGCTGCGAGAACCCACTTTGGCGCAGTCTCAGGGCTTAAGTACGGTATGCTGATCGGAAGGAACGCGGTCAAGAAATGTTGCGTGTTCTTTTCGTGACCCCCCAAGAAAAGTTGACAGTTCGGTATTAGCGCGATTGACGGTGTGCGCGCTTGAGGTTCTTTCGAGGAAAAAATAAAAAGATTAAAAATATTCAAAACTTTAAATTAAATAGATTAAAAATGTTTATTCTAAAACTTTTAACAACAATTATAAACAAAATAAATAAATCAATAAATAAAAGCAAATTTAGAAATTCTTAAATTCTAAAACAAGAAAAACTGAAATTAAAAAAATATGTAATTATGAAATAAGGAAATTAAAAAATTAGGAAATTAGGAAACAAGGGAATTAGGAAATTTGGAAATTATGATATTAGCAAATTAGTAAAATAAATAAAATAAGAAAATTATGAAATTATGAAACAAGGAAATTAAGAAATTAGAAAATTAATATGTAAGGAAATTAGGATGTTAGGAAGTTAGGAAATTAGGAAATGAGGAAATTAGGAAACTAGGAAATTAGGAGTTTAGGAAGTTAGGAAGTTAAGAAATTATGAAATTAATATGTTAAGAAATTAGGAAACTAGGAAATTAAGAAATTATGAAATAATGGAAATAGGAAATTCAGAAATTAGAAAATCGTGAAATTAGGAAAATAATATGTTAGGAAATTAGGAAGTTAGGAAATTAAGAAATTAGGAAGTTAGGAAATTTGGAAATTAGGAAGTTAGGAATAACAATATAAGGAAGTGTGGAAGTTAGGAAGTTAGGAAATTGGGAAATTAGGATATCAGGAAACTATGAAATTAGGAAATTAAGAAGTTAGGGAGTTAGTAAATTAAGAAGTTAGGAAATTAGGAAATCAGGAAATTAGGAAGTTAGGAAATTAGGAAACTAGGAAATTAGGAGTTTAGGAAGTTAGGAAGTTAAGAAATCAGGAATTTTGGAAGTATGGAAATTAGGAAATAAGGAAATTCGGAAACTAGGAAATTAGGAAGCTAAGAAATTTTGAAGTTATAAAATACGGCTGATACAAATGTTTAATTTTTTTCTGGAATTATTAAATTCTTAAATTCTGAAATTCTGAAATTCTGAAATTCTGAAATTCTTAAATTCTTAAATTCTTAAATTCTTAAATTCTTAAATTCTTAAATTCTTAAATTCTTAAACTCTTAAATTCTTAAATTCTTAAATTCTTAAATTCTTAAATTCTTAAATTCTTAAATTCTTAAATTCTTAAATTCTTAAATTCTTAAATTCTTAAATTCTTAAATTCTTAAATTCTTAAATTCTTAAATTCTTAAATTCTTAAATTCTTAAATTCTTAAATTTTAAATTCTTAAATTTAAATTCTTAAATTCTTAAATTCTTAAATTCTTAAATTCTTAAATTCTTAAATTCTTAAATTCTTAAATTCTTAAATTCTTAAATTCTTAAATTCTTAAATTCTTAAATTCTTAAATTCTTAAATTCTTAAATTCTTAAATTCTTAAATTCTTAAATTCTTAAATTCTTAAATTCTTAAATTCTTAAATTCTTAAATTCTTAAATTCTTAAATTCTTAAATTCTTAAATTCTTAAATTCTTAAATTCTTAAATTCTTAAATTCTTAAATTCTTAAATTCTTAAATTCTTAAATTCTTAAATTCTTAAATTCTTAAATTCTTAAATTCTTAAATTTTAAATTCTTAAATTCTTAAATTCTTAAATTCTTAAATTCTTAAATTCTTAAATTTAAATTCTTAAATTCTTAAATTCTTAAATTCTTAAATTCTTAAATTCTTAAATTCTTAAATTCTTAAATTCTTAAATTCTTAAATTCTTAAATTCTTAAATTCTTAAATTCTTAAATTCTTAAATTCTTAAATTCTTAAATTCTTAAATTCTTAAATTCTTAAATTCTTAAATTCTTAAATTCTTAAATTCTTAAATTCTTAAATTCTTAAATTCTTAAATTCTTAAATTCTTAAATTCTTAAATTCTTAAATTCTTAAATTCTTAAATTCTTAAATTCTTAAATTCTTAAATTCTTAAATTCTTAAATTCTTAAATTCCTACATTTTTTAATTTTGGAAGAAATGGAATTCCTAAATTCCTAAATTCCTAAAATCCTAAATTCCTAAATTCCTAAATTCCTAAGTTCCTAAATTCCTAAATTCTTAAATTTTAAATTTTTTAATTCTTAAATTTTAAATTTTTTGATTCCTAAATTTTTACATTTTTTGAATTTCTTATTTTTTTTAATTTCTTTACTCTTAAATTTTCATTCTACATTTTTTAATTTTGGAAGAAATAGAGTTATTGATTGTTATAATTTCGAGGTTTTCGTAAATTTGTATTTACGAATTTCTATATATCCGATTTTTAAAACTTTTGGAATTTCGACTTGTACATTCGTTTCGAATTTTAACAGTTTTGATCTATGGAATTCATAAAAACGTTAAAAATTAAAATTATTATTCAATTCTGCATATTTTTAATTTTGATTTTCCAAATTTCAGATTTTTGTTGAAATTTTCTTTATTATTATTATAAATTTAAAATGTTATTTTAAATTTCTGAAATGTTTGTTTTTTTCACATTTTTGAATTTGTTGTTTGGTTGGATTTCAAAATTTCAGATTATTATTGTATTTTCAGTAAGAACATATATATTTGTATGATTATTGTCAAGTTTAATTTCACTCTGATTTACTTCATTTTGGTCCCGCGAGTGTGGATAAATCGGACAGTGCAGGGGACTCATAATCCAGAGGTAGCTGGTTGGTACTAGCAATAAATTGTTGGTGACACGATGGCCGACATATATAAAGACAACTTCTTTTTTTACTCTATTTCGACCGAAACTAAATCTTTCCTTTTAGTTTCAATATTCTGCTTTTTGAGATTCGGCGGGAATTTTAAATATTATTATCTCCAATACAAAATTATTTAAACGTTTGTAATTATCAGTCGCATTCAAAAAGATAAATTACAATTCTTTGATTTTTTCATCAAAACATATTATAAACAAGCACCGCGCGAAGAAACGTCAAACGCAATCTTTCCGTTTCTGTTACTTTTCAGCTGCGTACCACTTAAGAAAAATCTTTTCGTGACCCTTTCCTTGACCGTTTCTTGGGCGTTTTTTTGTATGGAGTTTTGCGTTCCTTCCCATCTGCGTATCAGCCTTTAATCGATGGCCGGTAAGCTGTCATCGAGACAAGGAGGTTCTCCGATAGTGGAAATATCACATTTGTACAATGAACCGCTACATATGTGATTTTTCCCTATCTTAATGTGGGTGTCAGGTTAAGATGCGGGTTTTTTATTTTATTATTTTTTTTTATTTAGTTTTTTAAATTTAGTTTTTGTAGAATTTAGGATTTTTACTATAAATATCAACTTGTTATACTTTGCCTTTAGTTATTTAGGGACAAAATTAGTAACAGTGAATTTAGTAATTCTATCAGAATCGGTGATTTTCATTGAAGTAGCATAAAAACCATTATGATTTGGCAAAATTTTCGTAAAGTCTCGATCAATCAATAGTGAAATGATATCGGACTAAGTTCGTTGATCTGTTGAACTAACGGTTGTCGGATTATGATTGTATCGACCATTGTTGCGAATCGAGGATCTACTGGAATTATGACGATCAAATGGTCGTCTCTTTTTCAATTCACGACTTGTAAATGTGAACTGTTATTAATTTTTATTTGTTTTTTAAAAGAAGCCAGACAGGTTTTACAAAAAAACGTTTTTTTTTTGCTATTAATTAAAATGTCGGGAATTTGAGATAAGCGTAGCTTTCGGATATGTTACTTTAAATCTTGTATTCAATTCAAGTTAGGTAGTTATCCGCAAATGAAAATTTGGACTTATATGAATAATTGAACATTTTGGACTTATGAATAACACACAACTGTGCATTTATTCTAGAGTCTGATCCATACAGCGTCATTGTTTATTTGGTCGAAGTGTACTAATTCATTGGCAGATCTGATTCTAGTTGTAATGTACGACAAGACTACTGACGGACGTGACAGGACGAGGGCCCAGTTTAGAGGTTTCGACATCAACGATGTGCGGCTGGATCACTCTCCCAAAAAAAAAAAAAAGAAAAAAAGATAAGTTTATCAAACAATTCATGTGTAAAAAATATTTTTTTGAATAATTTTTGAGTGTTTTCTATACATATCAATACAAAGAAAAAAAATCTCTTGGAAGTTTTTTGCAGCTCGTTTTAGAATAATGTGTGTAACTGAATCTAAACATTTTTTAATTTTTTTCTTTGTTTTCTACAATGAGTTTTAGTTAATTTCGCACAACTTTCTAGAACAAAGCTAATTGTTTTACCCACATGCTGACGAGATACAGGCTTAGGATCAAGTGTCCCCGGGGATCAAGTCTCCCCACCCCTAAAGGAAGTGCGTGTTCGTCGGGAACCTAGTGTATAAGATCGGTCAAGGCCCGTTCTTACACTGAAAATTGCGAATCTTTGTATTTGAACATCATTTTAGTTTCACGACCCAATGTCACCCCCTCTAAGGGGTGAGATTGCGTCAATTTTCAATCGATTGACATTTAAGGTAGAGTTCATTAAATTCGCTGATTTTTGGAAAATGTTAGTAAACTATCTATAAATAATTCTACGTTAAAAGATTTCGATGTTACTTAAATTGTTTTTGTTATTAAGAATTTACGAGAGGTGTGTGCAGTCCAAGGATTGATACTTAAAAGCATGCAATGGCACTAATCTTGTTGCGTGCTCTTTGGTTGACGTCCAGGTAAGGAACATCCTGGAAGGAGCGCAACTAACTATATCCGTAGTTCTGTTAGATCATCCGAATTATTTTGATCAGAACAGTATAGCAGTATAGTATAGGTTCCTTGCATGTGTCCTATTTTCTTACCTCCACGTTGGCTTGGTTTTAATGATGACCTAGCTGGTGGAATGGAAACGGATCGTAAACCTTTGACCACCGCGGGTCAGAGTCGAGACGGCTGAAAGAAAGGGGCGCGACAATGTGGGAAAGGGAAGTAATTTGTGATTGTAAACGGTATTGTTTTGATTCGCAGTATGTTGAGTCATTTGCTGTGGATGTACCTAAAATATCGCACAACGGGGTTTCTCTTTTCTCCATTCTCAGCTACCACCTATCTCCTATTTTTATTTTGCTCTACTGATTCTCACTTCTTCACTGAATCTTCTATTTAATATCCATCATTTGATTTTGATTTTACTAACTTATCTCTCAAAGCTTTTCTACTCTTTTTTACCTATTAATACTGCTGTAACAAACTTTTTTTTCCTTAAAATATACTTTTCCTTAATGTTCTAGTAATATCAAGTCTATTTATCATTTGCCTAATCTTTTTTTTATTGCGAATTTATTTATTAGAATAATTCTTTATCTGTTCTATAAATTATCATTACAGTAGTTGTTCAGTAACTGGGCTGAGAATGTAGCCCAGTCATCGAATGCTGTTCGCTAACTGGGCTGAACGAAAAATAACGAGGGGACTACCGATGCACAATATTTATTTGATGAAATATAAAAATAAAAGTTACTCAAATTTGTTTACAATGATTACTTTTCATATTTTTTTAATTGTGACTTGAAATTACATAAAAGTTTGAAAAAAGTTTTTTTTTTATTTGTTGACCATGATTTTTGCATCCATTAGGAGCGGCCGTGGCTGACTGGTTACGGTGTTCGCTTTGTAAGTGAATGGTCCTGGGTTCGATTCCCATCTGCTCCCAACGAGAAAGTATAGGAAATATTAATCTTGAAACTCTGAACATCAACGAAAAATCAAAGTCGCTCGAGTCGGGGTTCGATCCCCCGTCCTTTGGATTGGTAAGCAAAAATGCTAACCACTAGGCCATCACGGCTTGGTGAGCTATGACTGGAATTAGAAATACTGTTACTATCAACTATATACGCGCTGGGTCCTTGTCCATTTGACAAGGGTTCGGAAGTTCTAAATAACGTTTGAACCTGATTGGTGCAAACGTTCTTCAGGGCGGGGCTTGTCGATAAAGCTGAAGTACCTCGCGCTCGGCTAGCCAGCGTAGAAATGGGTCACCGAAGCTCGGCAGAGCTAACACCTTCCAAATGCCTATGCGAGTTATTTGCATGTATAGAATGTAGAACTAAAAATACATGGAAACAACTCAATTTGTAAGAAGCGGCCGCGTGGTCCCATTTGGTTGGTTGCACACACACACACACACACACACACACACACACCATGATTTTTGCATCCATTAACCCCTCGGTGATTTCGGTTTGTTTTGGTTTTTTGACGTTTGTCTGCTTTTTAACTGGGCTACGGCCCAGTTATCGAGCGCCCAGTTAAAAAGCAGCCCAGTTAAAACAACGCCCAGTTACTGAACAACTACTGTATTATAACCTAAGCTTGTTTTTTTATCTCTTTTTATTAACTATTGTCAGCGCCGTACCTAGGGGTTGGCGCAGTTGGAGACCGCCAAGGGCGCCAGCCCTTGGGGGCGCCAAAATCGATGATTGTACATAATTTTCATGTCAGCTATAATATCTTCATTAGATATTTGAAACAGAAAGGGCGCCGAATTATAAAATAGAGTTACAATTAACTAATTTGGTTTAAAATATAAAAACAATATTCAGGGGCGCCAAAGTCAATTGTATGAATATTTCTACTGAAGTGTTTTTGAAAATTCATACTTAATGCTGTTTGGAAATGGAGTTAGGTTGTACGTTGCGCCATTTACCCTATAAATTAGATTAGTTTGGAGATGAATTGTGAGAGAGAAAGTGAGTGATTAGAGAGTATGTGAGAGAGTGAGAGAGACCGTACGGGAGTGCCCGACGGGTTCAGTTTGTTTATCTTTACAATAAAGTTTAAGTATTCAACCAACACCCAACTGGCTTGGTTCGCAGAACCCCCCGCGTATTTTGTACCGCCCGATCGTCGCGAAATAAAGTTTAGTGCGCACAACAAACCGTGTTCTTTTTCGGTCGTGTTTTGAGGAAGAGGCCGTTGACCTCCCAAAAGTGTGTGTGCTCTGGTCGAGCTGAAGATTCCCTCAACCCCCAATACAGTCCACTATTTTTGAAGGGCTCGATCCGGAACAAATGCTAAATTATTTTTTTCATCGAAGAAGGGGCGCTCGAGCGACAGAAAGTTAAAGAAGTTTTAAAAGAAATTCTCAAAATCAATACACGTTAAAGTTTGGACCGTTGTGTAATGAAGATTAAGTCATACCTTCCAGACTATAAAAATGTCCCACTATATGTTATTATCACGTTAATTTGGCTGTGAATCACAGTATTCTATGAAATGGGAATTATTTTAACATTAAAACATATACCTATTTACCTTTCTTTTGAAATTTTTACATTCTCGAGTTAAAAAAATGGCCTTTGTAATAATTTCAGCACGATTTCCCCTTTAATAATCAACTTCGTGCATTGAATTTTCAAAATACAATGGTTTTGAAATTGGAAAACTGCTGTAAATTTTCACCAATAAGACCAACATGATTTGTTTAAGAAAAAAATGTTTTTCAGAGCACATCACTTTTTATGTTTTAGCTTAACCAGTGTTGTTTACTTTTTAAATCGTCTAAAAAGCTTTGATAATGAAATCCATCTATTTTCTTTAAGTTAAAACCAAAAAATAATATTTTATCAAGGTTTGAAATTATTTGTATAGTTTTGCGCACAAAAATATTTTTTTGGAATATAAAATATAATTTTACGAATTAAAAATAAACAAATAAATACATATACAAATAAAAATCAATGCGAAACATAATTTAAAAAAAATAAATGATGAAATATATTCTCAAAAATCGTATGGGCAAATCACTCAAAGTTAATAAAAATTTCTTATCTTTATATTTTTTTTTTACTTTTTTTTCTAACAAAACATAAAATTCGTCGATACTTAGAAATTTTTGAAACTTATGATTGCAAAACAACTGAACGGCCCAAGTAGCAATCGCTTCACTAGCGTTTTTATACGTTAATTATTGGACAAGTGTCAGAAAATTTGGTCAATTGTTCACATTTTGATCAAAAAACCATTACAACACAAATGCCAAATCTAGCAACGGATTAAGAATAGTTCATTTTGAAGTTTATTCTGACTTAAATAAAACATGCTTGTAGAACTCGAAAAGCAAAATGACATTTGCAGACATGATGATTCATTTCAGTTTGCTGAACATGATACCATAGTAGATGTAACCTTTGGTTTCACCTGGGATTTCTCGTAAACATGTTGTTAATGTGTTCAGTGTCTTATGGTCATGAGTTCTTATGACATGTTCAAAAAACGTTCTCTATGCAAGTATGACACCTGCAAAACTAGCTAGAAACACGGACTTTTCTAACGGATGAAGAGATGTTCAACAAAAGAAAAACGTGCGCTTTTTCCAGCATTAAAGAGTTCTCGGGACGTTCGGAAAACATAGTAAATGAGTTCAACAACCAGTTCGGAAATCTCTTGGCGAACAAATCGAGCCAAACATTTCATTAGGGCACAAAAGCAAAAACCGCGATTCGAGAAAATCGCTTGCAAAAAATGGACAACTTGTTTCAATTCCTATTTAAAAAATAAGCATGACTGATGGTATTTTTACTGATGATTCGATAAAACACATCATTATCCTTAAGGGGTTACATACATGTAGAAAATCACCAAATTTCATGTTACAGAAAATTTATTGAATCCACTAAAAAGATGATTTTCAATCACTCCTGAAAGTTTCATGAAGATATTTCATGACTGAACTGAGTAAGAGACGATTTAAGTTTACAATTTTGCCATGCGCAAAGCGAACTGTCAAAATCTGTGAACGTTTTTCTCTAAACACCGAGTTGATTTACGGGTGCCACGATATCTCGAGATGGGATGGACCAAATTGGCTGAAATTTGAGGTGAAGACTCTCAAGATGTATCCCGTGTGCATGACGAAGCCCGATTTTTAAATTTTGCTTTTTAAAAAAATACAAAAATCTAATATTGACGATTTTTTAAATGAAAAACATAAAAATATTTTTATCTTAATTTAAAATAAACTTTTTGAAAATCGGCCTTCGTCATGCACACGGAAATAGTTTGACGAGTCTTCACCAAAATTTTGAGCCAATTTGGTCAGAGCAGTGTTGAGATATCGTGGCACCCGTTTTTTAAAACTGCTAACTTCAAATAGCTATATCTCGGCAACGATACAACCAAATGGCTTCAAATTTGTTTTGTTAGTAGATGAAAATGTATATTTTTATGCCCTGAAAACAAATAAAAAAAATTTATATGTGCGCTCAATCAACCTCTGACATTTTTGCCGATTTACATGTATGTAACCCCTTAACTCTGCTTTACTGCTTCTTAATTTATGTTGATTTTCGCAATAAAACTCATAATAAAAAAATATTTTGGGTTTGGAGTGAAAATTGTTATGTGCCCTTTTGGGTTTTATGTTTTTGCTCCGCGTTTTTCGTTTCGTTCTTTTAGAATTTGAAAATTGTTATTTCTAATTAAATTTTAGTTTAAAATTGTGATTGAATGGAAGTTTTCTTTTAGAGTTAATTAGTGTGGTCGGTCTTTAACTTTTGTGAATGATTTGTTATAGTGCTGACGGTGACTTGCCGTTCCGGTTGGAATCCGGTTATTATTGTCCAAGTCTTCGATGTTCTCCGTGGTCATATCTAGCTTTGCGTGTAGCTTCTGTGAGGTTTGCTTTTGATGTGTTAGTGATTTTTAAAAGAGGATGCTAATTCGTGCATTTATGTAATAATTTGTGAAAAAAAAACATGAAGAAGTTGTCTAAGGCGAGTGAACGAAGTCTACGGAAGAACGTTGCCTGGGGTGATGAGACTTGATCAGCTTTTGCTTAATGCTGAATGGCGACAGTGCAGCTGGGATTTCAAGTTGTCAGGCGATCAACTCTGACCGAAAAAATGGATTAGGATGGCAGATCGATTGATAAGCGGCTTGTGTATCCGGCGGCTAGTCGCTCATTGACTTGTGAGGTGTTTGTTTCTGAAGCAGGTATGCCAAAACTCTTTATATTTACTCCAGGCTTCGCCGGCTTGAGGGACAAAAACTGTCATTAAGATTTGTAAGTGCCTACTATTCGTTTTTTTTTGCGACGAACATTTAATGTTGGTTTAACAATCTGCTTCCTTTTTCAAATATAATAAATCATTTGTTTTAAATAAAGCTCTCCAATCTATTTTTTTCTCATTAAACATTCTTGTTCACAAATTGTTTCTCCTTTTTTTTTGCACTATTTTGCTTTTATTTTCTTTCACTTCTGTTTTGTTTTTATAAATATATAATAATTCAAATTTTCAACTCAATAGTTTTGGATCCATCTGGTGACTACAGTTAACTGATTGTCTAAAAGAACTCTATCTAGTTACAGAATAAATTGTAACATTGAGTTTTAGGAAAACTTTTGGAACCACCTTAGAAACTAGTAAAAATTGTATATATTTGATGTTATATCATGAAATTTTTCAATTTTGGCATCACTAATATTTCAAAAAGTAGTTTTCCAACATCAAAACACAGATTTTACGCGCAAACAGCACACTAAAAAATAAAATTTATTGCACTTTTTGAACTATTTTATATGGCTAATTGTAATGGATTTTGCCTAGTTTTTCTATCGTTCATATTTTCTTAACAAAAAGTTAAATTAATTAATGCTGCCAAAATTGGAACTGTCTATAACATAATATTTAATCTGGGCCTTGTTCTAAAAAACTATCACTTTTGTTTTGATAATCCATTTAACATTCTTACCTTACAGTTTTTTGATCCAGTTACAGGTTCAAGTCTTGATCAAGTTACAGGAAATAAATTTTACATTGAATTTCAGGACAACTTTTGGAGCCATCTGGGAGACCATCAATAAAAAATATTTCAGTAGTTATTTCTTGAAATCTCTCCATTTTGGAATCACTGATTTTTTTTTAATAGTATTTTTCCATGATTAAATCATTCAATATGATGAATTGCCCTTTTGAAGCATTTTCAATAGTTCTGAATTTTGTCTAGTTTTTTGTAATATTTTTTTTTCAACGGCAATATAAAACTGGTCCTTCCAAAATTGAGTCAGTTGATTAAATCCTTTGACCTTGACAGCTGTTTCGAAGCTTTTGTCATTTAGCCCCTTCAATTCCATCAGCTTTGGATATGTTTTGATTCATGATCATCTTAATTTGTAAATTATCTTGTATTTCGTATAAAATTTACATCCCAGGATATGTCTGTCCTTATAATTATGTTGGTTTTTTTCAACTTCATTGGACAATCTGAATCAATATGACAGAAGCTTCAAAACAATTTGTAAAGTTCTTCTGGCATATATTGATATTTGAACCATTATTTGTAATACATTATACATTTTTTCATTATATGCATTATATTCTTAATACCCATATTCCATATATTTCAAACGCCTAACCCCCCCAAAAAAATACTAACCCCTCTCAAAAAAATATCCCAGGGCCTTCATATATTTTATGGACTGGATGAGGGAGTCGTGGATCGCCTGGCCCAAGTCACATGAATGTCATTGTTTATTTAATCATATCATAACAAATGGTTGGATAGAGAATGATAAGCTTTTAAGGTCCTTAAGATATAAGTCGGTTACTAACCGAACCATCTCAGTTGAAACATACTGTGGTCATGGCCAAGTCCTGCCAAGACGGGGGTACTAATACATACATACATACATACAAAATTGTTATGTGCCCTTTTGTGTTTTTGATTTTTTCAATGGTAAATTGTTTGCTATCAATCTGATTCTTGGAGGGCATGTAGGGAGTGTACTAATGAATGGAATAGTGGAATAATCCCAAATGTTTACGTTTTGGTTTTGTGCCCTAATGAAACGTTTGGCTCGAAATGTGCTACTTGGGGGGTTTATAATGCATTTTAAAACACTTTTTTCATTGAAATGTTGAAACCGTTACCTGTAATTTAAATTTTTTAACTGTTTTATTTTTTTGGTCATATTCGAGGGACATAAACTTCAAAAATATTTGCAAAGGCCTAAATAAATTTTGACGAAATTTTGTTCTGTCGCTGCATGTTGAAAAATTTTACTTCGATGCCGGTGTGCTCTTTTGAGCTAAGCTTGCTGGGATTCCCATCTAGATAGAACAAGATAGCACACGGTCATCGAATTATTATTTTTTTTAATTTTGAAGAAGGTTTTTTTTTCATTTTTCGTTGTAATTATCGAAATGAAATCCAAAGCCAAATTAGCTAATTATTTTTCGAATCCGGGAAAGTTCTTTGCTTATACAATCAAATTAAGACTAGATCAGATCAAATTATGCAGGCTTAAAAATATAAAATTTGCTAACAAGTTATATTATGATTGAGCATTTAATTATGTGCATTTATCTGAGAAATAAATTTAAAAAAAAAAAAAACAAAAAACTGCTATCATTATCAATTTTATGAAATCTTAGAAAATATTCAGCCAACTTAACTCCTGTAATAAATTTTCAATCTATCTCATTTTATATGAACAATAAAACATACAATAACTGTGTTTCTGAATTTTACCATATTAATGTCTCCAATTGCAATTATAACATCAAAACTCATATTGAAGCAATAATTAAAAATCAATATCAATTTATCAAAATGCTTGTTAATTTGGGAGGGGCGCCAAATTGATGCTTCGCCAAGGGCGCCGTAGACCCACGGTACGGCTCTGACTATTGTCTAATTTTACATCTACTACATCCAGCTTCTCATTTGTATTCTTCAAAATACAATCATCATTCTCTTACTATTGATTCTTGATTTTTTTCATAAAATTTATTCTCTTTTACTGTCTATTGTTTTCAATCTTCGCCTTTTTTTCAAACAAGTAAGGTTTGAGCCCTTACTCAATTTATGGAATGGTTAAAGGATTAACACAAATATTACTATTGTACTTTTGGTAAACTTTTATAACATGCTTAGGACCAAAAATTGTAACAAAACACCGCGACAAAAAAAATATAGCAACATGTAAACACGACTTAACACTAGGAAAGATTTCAGGAGAAAACAATACACAGAAAAATAACATCTTTTTTTTCAATTTTTGCCCTGAAAAGTCCCTCAAAGCCAAGGAAGTAGCTATGGTTGCTTTCCTAAACATTGAAGGAGCTTTTGATGATGCATCTCACAGCTCTATGCGTTCCGCCATGGAATCAAGGGTCTTTGGCTCATAGGGGGATGGCGTCGGTGTTTTTTTTCTATTTGTAGACGATGACTCAGCACTTTTCCACTCTTGCACTTAAAAAAACAGCACGAAGTAACGCCACGTCCCTATGGATTATCAAATGGATTGAAACAATGCTTATTGAAAGGGATATATCTGCCGACCTTGGAGGAGAACGATTGGTCATCAGACCACGGAGGGGATGTCCACAAGGTGGAGTTCTATGGGCATTAGTAGTCGATGATCTTCTGAAAAAGTTGGCAAGTCTCGGCTTTGAACTGATCAGCTATGTGGATGACATCTGTTTAATACAGGGGTGCTCAAAGTTTTTGAAGGCCGGGCCAAATCTGAAGCTCAAATGAGCTAGTGGGCCAAATTTACAGAATAAGATATATATTAGGGTGGTCCAAATCCGGACATTTTTGGGGCTACCCCCCTGAAATCAAAGATTGACCCATCACTAGGCTAAATTCCAAATTTGAGCTCATTCTGACCACGGGAACCCCTCCCTCCTTAAAGTTTGTATGGAAAAAATCGTCAAAATGTATGGAGAAAAGCAACTGTTTTACTTTTTTACATGTGGAAGGCGCCATAATCATCCGATTCTTACCATTTCTCAAATGTAGAACCTTCATTAAATTTAGAACAAGTTTTCCAAAGACACCATATTTTTAGGATTTTTCCCGCGAAGTTATTATCGCCCAAACCTGACCATTTTTGCGCGGCCAGCTGTAAGGGGCTACCTAACAACGATGTTTATTTCCAATTCGTACACGCACGTGCTCTCTCTCAGGTTCAAACTCTCTCACGAGTTTGCTTGCCTGCCTGCTTACCAACAAGCGCGCGCTGTTTCTCTGCTTGGACTTTTGTCGTCGTCGTCGTTTTCGTTTGCTATCCGCTGCGCTGCGTTCTTGGCATGTTTATTATCATTTTCAACTAAAATAGCAGGTTTGTTTTGAGATATATTTAGCATATAAATTCTTAGATTATGTCAAAATTTAAAAAAAATAATTAAATAATTAATTTATCTGCTTTTGTTACAAGAAATACCATGGAGTTTTTTGAGATAACGGGAATTTCTTCAGATTTTTTAAAACTGAATCCAAATGAGTGGGAAAACAACGAAAAGTATCTTAAAGGAAGGCAACAACTGAAAGATCTGAAGGTCGTTAACGATTGTGCAGAAGATGTGTTTCATTAATCGAAAAATTTACAGGTAAACTGACAAAAAATGAAGAACAGTTACAATATTTGTTGCAGGTGGTCGAGGAACACAGAAAGAAATTTCCAGAAAGTACAAAAAAAAATAAAAAATTAGAGAGTATGAATGAAAATTTGCAGCAATAAATGTATGCCTTGATTTGTATTGATTGTTAATAAAGTATATTTTTGTAAAAAAAAACTACCTAAAGGAGCAAAATGTGCATTACCAGAAGATTTTTTTTAATAATTGAACCATTATCATGTTTCTTTAGCATAACAACTGCTTGTAATGCTTGGAAAAACAAATAAACCCTATTCACCTGACATTTGCTGTAATTTTTTAAATGAGCCTAAGCTGTCTTTTCTTTTAATTATTTTTTTCAGTGCAATTTTTTTAAATTTTGACATAATCTAAGAATTTATATGCTAAATATATCTCAAAACAAACCTGCTATTTTAGTTGAAAATAATAATAAACATGCCAAGAACGCAGCGCAGCGGATAGCAAACGAAAACGACGACGACGACAAAAGTCCAAGCAGAGAAACAGCGCGCGCTTGTTGGTAAGCAGGCAGGCAAGCAAACTCGTGAGAGAGTTTGAATCTGAGAGAGAGCACGTGCGTGTACGAATTGGAAATAAACATAGTTGTTAGGTAGCCCCTTACAGCTGGCCGCGCAAAAATGGTCAGTTTTGGGCGTTAATAACTTCGCGGGAAAAAATCCTAAAAATATGGTGTCTTCGGAAAACTTGTTCTAAATTTAGAGCATTATTACCGGTGCGTTGCGGAAATTGTTGCTATTCTATTAACCCGTAACGCTTCTATTTTAGTTTAGTCACCCTGTCCCACACCGGTCGTTGTCAAATCGGGTTAGCAATTTACTACCCGGCAAGCTTACCGGTGGTTGCTGAACTACTTGTTTGGCAGTTTGATGAACAAGTTTCGAAATCGTTGTTTGAAGAAAACATAATATGGGTATCAAACTTTAGGGTTTTTGATACTGGTCATGAAATTTGACATTTTGTCAGCAGTGGCCACCACCTTGAGTGGCCGTAGTCCCCGGGGATGTTCCGATAAGGGGACATTTGCGGAACCATAAGAGTTGGGGCAATATGGGTATCAAACTTTAGGGTTTTTGATACTGGTCATGAAATTTGACATTTTGGCAGTAGTGGCCACCACCTGGAGTGGCCGGAGGCCCCGGGGGTGTTCCGATAGGGGGACATTTGCGGAACCATAAGAGTTGGGGCAATATGGGTATCAAACTTTAGGGGTTTTGATACTGGTCATGAAATTTGACATTTTGTCAGCAGTGGCCACCACCTGGAGTGGCCGGAGTCCCTGGGGATGTTCCGATAAGGGGACATTTGCGGAACCATAAGAGTTGGGGGAATATGGGTATCAAACTTTAGGGATTTTGATACTGGACATAAAATTTGACATTTTGGCAGTAGTGGCCACCACCTGGAGTGGCCGGAGGCTCCGGGGGTGTTCCGATAAGGGTACATTTGCGGAACCATAAGAGTTGAGGCAATATGAGTATCAAACTCTAGGGTTTGTGTGTTGTGTCTTTAAAACATGGTTCAGAATGACTCTTTGTAATAAATTGTAGTCCTGATAACGCCTTTTTATTGTTTGCAAAATATTTCTTTAAAATTGTTCAATGCTGAAGTTTAACAGAGCATTTATGAAATGATTTCATATCAACTGGCCCGAAAATCTTGCCATTACGATTAGCTGAAGAAGCGTTTGAAATTTTCAAACGTTAACCAACGCCAAATTGCCATGAGACCATCTTTGAGCAAAAATAAATGGATCTTACGAAATTACTCTTTCGTGATTGATTGTGTGGGGACCATCCATAAACCACGTGGACACCTTAGGGGGGGGAGGGGGGGGGGTGTTGGCGATTGTCCACGCTCCATACAAAAAAGACTATTTGTATGGAAATTGTCCACGATGGGGGAGGGGGGGGTTTAAGATTTCAAAAAAAAAGTGTCTACGTGGTTTGTGGATGGTCCCGTGGCCAAGAAACGCAAATATTAACAACTATTAAAATTTCATTTACTTTTGTGTCCGAAGTTCTTCGTCATGATGGTTATGCTTGTAGCATTACCACTGCACCTTTTTTTATCCAAAAAAGGCCGATGCAAATATTTTTCAAAGTTTTTGTCCCTCGGCTCTGGCCGAGTCCAAGGGGGCGGGGGAGGGGGGGGGGCAAAAAAAATATAAAAATTAAAATTAAAAACCATGGTCGCAACATTTCAATGCAAAAAGTGTTTTAAAATGCATTTTACACAAGTTCAGTTGTTTTGCGAAACGAAACGAAAATTTTAACGAAAAAAAAAACTTCGAAAATTCAGGTGATTTTTAATTCAACCCAAACATGCTAAAAATGATACTAACCGAAAGGAAATGCATTTTAAATTGATTTCAGCTGATTGCACATAAATTTCCATTGAAATTTTGAAGTTTTCTGATTTTTTTTGGCCCCTGATTTTTTGGGCTAACTTTGAAGAGGGGGTGACAAAAACTTTAAATAAAATTTTTACCAGCCAAACTTACAAATAAAACAAAAGACACTCTCCAGGACCACTTTGGATGTTTATGGGCCAGTTCCGTTTAACATGGAACCGGATACCGAAATCCCACGTTAGAGGAAGGCCATGCCCTGGGGGGCGTAGTGCCAATAGTTTCGTTTTTTTGTTATCTGGCACATAAAACTCCATGGAATTGGAAGATATGACACTCCATGGCAATCCCGTTGCCCTCTAACCAAACCAGGCCACTCCGGAACCAATTTCCGGTGGCCGAAAATGAACACTTCCTTTGACACCTACGGAATATGTAAGAAACCCAATCATCCGACATATCGTACTTCATGAAAATAAAAGATATGACTAGCTATTCACGCCGTTGTTCTCTGACATATACTTGTCGCTCTGAAACCGGTCACAGGTGGCCAGTTGAGGTCACTTCTGGAATATGATAGAAATCCTATCAGTCGACATAGCAAACTTCATGAAATTGAAAGAAGTTGCGTGACCAGGCTCTGACAGAAGCGAGGGCACACGCATAGGGACCATCCATAAACCACGTGGACACTTTTTTGGGAATCTGTTACCCCCCCCCCCTCCCCTCGTGAAAAAAAACTTTTTTGTATGGATCGTGGACAATCGCCATACCCCCTAAAGTGTCCACGTGGTTTATGGATGGCCCCATAGGAAATATTTTGATTACGCTGCTTGTGAACACAAAGCAAATTTAGAACTATTTTTGGTAGAAGGAGGAGCACGGGACATCGCCCCCCTGGTATCGCCAGTGGTTCTCATATTCCGGAAGTGTCCTCAAATGGCTACCTGAAACCGGCTTCAGAGTGGCCAGGATGGGTCAGAGAACTACGGCATGGCCGTAAATTGTCATATATTTTAATGAAGTTTGAAAAGTCAAATGATAGGATTTCTCACATATTCCGGAAGTGTCCCAAAGTGGCCTCCGATAACCGGTTCCAGATTGGCCAGGATAGGTCAGCGAACAACGGCTAGACCATAGATTGACATATTTTTCAAATTCATGAAGTTGTGTGTGTGTGTGTGTGTGTGTGTGTGTGTGTGTGTGTGTGTGTGTGTGTGTGTGTGTGTGTAAATTTTGTGAGGTGTATATCAACAACATGATGGAATTCATAAAGTCAAGTTGGCCGTTCATCGGGTACCTATGACCAGGTTATCCGGAACTGGCCAGTAACATTCCAGAGTGGTTCAGATTTTTTGTTTTTAGTAACTTTTATTTATCAATTTCAACTATCTTAAGGGCAATGGAATCGAATATACGTGAAAAATAGTACAAAAATTAGATTTTCCGGATCTCGGGAACCGGTACACAGAAAAAAATATGTAAATTCTCATGTCATGTGAACAGTGTTTCACATGTAAACTTGGGAAATGTAAAATTAAAATCATATGTAAAATGCTGAATCAGATGTAATAAGCAATCATGTAAAATCTATTTGCATGTAATAATTACATTGATAAATATCATGTAATTGGAATTGATTTTCCCATTTATACACATATCTGAATCATGTAAATCCTTAAATAATGTAAAGTTATCCTATGTAAATTCGAATCATGTGTACATTTCCACTGCAGCTGCTGTTCATTGAGTGACAACTCATCGAATCAAAACAGTTCTGATGTGTTGTTGTTTGGAAGCGGTCGTTTTAAAATGGGTTTTATTGAATGTGCTTTCATTTATGCAACTATTTGCTTAAAGGAGTGCTTAAGTTTCAGTACTTCGTCAGCATTCTGCGAAAATCTTCATCTAAATCAAAACAAACAGGTGTCGTCGGAAGTTGTTGTTGTTTTTTTTTCAAATACTGACGGAAGTGTTCTTTTAATTCGTCGCCAGGGAGCCAAGTATTGTAGTTTTAAATTATTGAAATCCAACACTGTCTGCGCCGAGACACCTCCTCGACAGCCGGGATTGTCCTCAGCAGGACGGGGAGTGGACTGTAAAGACTCCTTGGTTGGGCTTGGTCCGGATAGGAAAAGAAGAGTCCTGGTCGTCGGTTCTGGGTGATTTTTATTAGGTGTGCCCTTTAGCCGGGGCTGGGTGATACTGGATGGGGAACACACTTCGGGGAGCCCTTTTATAGGCGAGGGCAAGGCAAGACTCTGGACACTCGCGAGATCTACACAATAGTGAGTCCAAATGACCACAAATCAAACAAAAGAACTATTGTAGCAGGAAACAAGGCAACTAGGAAGAGATCCATCTGATCTTGGGTTCGTGTGCAACAACTGTGCCATGGGCAGGGTAAAATGCCTAATTGCGGACGCAACATACCGGCCACCAATGGAATACCAATTCCATTCAAAAAACTACAAACTAGAGATTATTTACAAGTCACACTTCTTAGTCTAGCACTTCACAGTCTTCAGAGCAGCTCATCGGGTGGGTAGCCGACCTCTTCGGCTTCGGGGTAGTCCTTGGGTGTCGTTGCCGACATTTTCGGCTCGGTTGAACTCCAGGTGAAGAATTGGCGAGGCCCAAGCTCGTTGGCGCCTTTCGTTGATCTGCTTGCTTGATGGGTGTGGCCGTGCTCCGGGGGGCAGCCAGTCGCCATCGGTTGCGGCTGGGGTCACTACGGCAGCGTACCATGGGCGTAGCGTAGCCCACGTTGACCTTCGTGCCGACAGTTCGGTGGAGAGAGGAGGTTTTGCGCTTGAGATCGGGTGGGCGACCACGACTGTTCGTGTCGAACTTCTTCCGTGCCATGTTACGGGTATTGCTTTCAAACGGGGGGCCTGCGTGCAGCAGGGGGCTGTGAGCTGGCGCCATTGGGGGGAAACGCTTTGCCAGAAGATAGAACGTTTGCTTTCGGGCGCTTGTCGGTTGATCGCGCCGGCCACCAACGGGGAGTGCACCTCTTTCGACGAGCGGGTCGACCTCGAGCCAGTACTGAGCTTGAACCACGCTCCAAGCCGGTGAGAAATCCTCTGAAGCCAGGTACGCCGAGGTTGTGGGTGGAACGCCAGGTCGCTTCAGCTGCAGACAGCCAACGAGGGCGTTGGGGGATCTCGTCCGCGACGAGTATCGTCCGAGTAAGGAGAGTTCGAGCTTGATAAAATCCGGAGGAGTGACGCCAGCGAGCATTGCGTGGGCGTCCAGCTTGCGAGTTCCGACGTTATCCTCAAGCGAGCCGTGCTTGGGAGACGCAGAGCGCTTGAACCGGATCGCTGCCGATTCGAGTGAGCACGAGTGAGCCAGAGTGTTCACCGCGCTGCCAGCCAGGGGAGCGAGTTGCTGAGTGAGCTTGCCAGTAGTGCCGAGCGCGTGTAGCTCAGTCTTAGAAATTCCCGGGAGTAAAGGGCCAACAGTGCACTGTATCCGAAGCAGCCAATCCTGGAGACCGCCGCCAGCGAAACTTGGACACCAACGCAGACTGCGTCGTAGCTGCGCTTCGATGACGATGCTTTGTAGCGAGACGACATCGTCATCTAGATCGATCGCGATCCGATGTTGGAAGGTTGAACCTTGAGCGAGTTTGGCCTTTCTTTCAGGCCGGTAAACCTCGGCCTTGGCAGGACACGAGGGGAAGTCTAACTCCACAGCTTTCGACAGGGAAGCTCTATTTGCAGCGCCCAGTGGGACAATATAAATTTCCCAAGGGACTGCCGGCTGAGGGTGGTTGTGTTCGGGGGTTGGTGTGAGGGTGAGGGCTTCTGTTTGTGTGAGTGGGGTGAGAGTTCTTTTCGAGGGTTGCGAGACGGCATTCTTTCGTGACCACGACAGAGGTGGCTGATCATCAGGGGAGGGAGGATGCAACGAGACGTGGTGTTTCTGCCTGCATCGCCAGCAGGGGTTCGAGGAGCACCCACGCGTGGGGTGGCTGGCCGACAGACAGTTCTGGCAGAGATTTTTCTGCTTAACAACTTCCTGCTTCTGATCGTACGGCAAGCGTAGATACTGCACGCACACAGTTGTGCGATGCGTCCGAGAGCAAACTGAGCAACAACTGAGGATTGATCCAGGGGGCGGACAGAGCGCAGCGGCCGGGTCAGGTGTAGTTGGCTCATGTGACACCAAAAACTGTCGCAGCCGTTTGTAGCGATCCTCCATGTCCACTCTCTGGTTGGCGTACTCTTCCAGCGTTTCTGCATCGTCTGTCGATAGCTCAAGATCGACCAATGCTGCCATGTGGCGTTTGAACAGTTCGTCCAGCCGTTGAATACGGAACGGAACTTTCTCGCAATCAAGTTCAATATTGAATGCGCCCACAAATCGTTCAATCATCAGGATGGAAGCTTTTGTGACGCGCACGAGCGTCGACAGTTTTCGTAGCTTCGACATCCTTCACTCAGTCGCTCCAAACTAACAAAAATCGTATGTTTCACTCACCTCAGCTGCTCCAAACCAACTTACGAATACTATGTGGCTGGCCAGCAATTGCAGCCACGCGTTCGTGCAGGTTTTGACGCCAAACCCGGGGAAACGGCGTCTACGCCGAGACACCTCCTCGACAGCCGGGATTGTCCTCAGAAGGACAGGGAGTGGACTGTAAGACTCCGTTGGGGTGCTTGGTCCGGATGAAAAAGAAGAGTCCTGGTCGTCGGTTCTGGGTGATTTTTATTAGGTGTGCCCTTTAGCCGGGGCTGGGTGATACTGGATGGGGAACACACTTCGGGGAGCCCTTTTATAGGCGAGGGCAAGGCAAGACTCTGGACACTCGCGAGATCTACACAATAGTGAGTCCAAATGACCACAAATCAAACAAAAGAACTATTGTAGCAGGAAACAAGGCAACTAGGAAGAGATCCATCTGATCTTGGGTTCGTGTGCAACAACTGTGCCATGGGCAGGGTAAAATGCCTAATTGCGGACGCAACAAACACTTTTCGCTTAATGTTGTCGCTTAATGCGTTTTGTTCCCAGGTTGCCGATCAAAGATCATTTTCCGTTGCCGGAAGAGGGGGATCTTCCTGTTGGGCGGATTTAGTTTCTTGGCCGTCCTTCTTGATATTTCTCGTACCGGAAGTACGACATCCTCTGGATGTCGACTTCCTTAACCTAGTCGCCACGCTGTCTAGTAACACTTAAAAAAAACGGGTGAGTTATTTTGTTTTCATATTTTGTAAGAACAAATCCAATCACTTTTTAAATATCGATATCGAAAGTCCCTTAGTTCCAGTGCAAACCGCCTTATGACACTTCCGCGACCCTTTCCGGTTCGGTACTGGTTTGCATAATGCTAATACTGCAGTCGGTATACGGGTTTTTAGTTTGAACAAAAGTTTTTAATTATTTTTTTCCTAAAACACATTACATTTAGTTGTAGGTTGCTGGTCCTTTTGTCAACATTTCACGCTTACTTTCCTCTGTTGATTGTACGTTCAAATGATTTGGGTGATTAATTCTTTAAAGAATATCAATAAGCCATGATCATTGGGCAGTTTTGGAGAAGAGTGTAAATGGTATAAAAGTTGCAACGCATTTCGGCCAAAATTGTGCGGTAAAATGTCATTTCGACCTTATAATTCAATGCCCCTTCCAAGTGACATTTCATTTTTTATGTCGTTCGCGTCTCCCGTCATCAAAACAAAGTTTAGATTTTCTGCATGTTTTAGTGCAAAAGTAGCACAAAAAAAAGTTGCTGCGCGAGAAGCGCCACTAAAAGAATAATAATTTTGCTAATTCTGACTTGGGTGGCCACACCGGCGGTATGACCCAAAGGTGTTCGACGTCGAGGGAATCGCGGGTGCAAGTTCTTTGGTGCGGCGAAGGATTTTCTCCCTGTGCTCTGACAGCGCCTTGGGTGCGGGAGCTGTTCGACAAGGATCCGCTGCCATCGCCGAAGACGACGTGGGCTGAGATGAAGGACATTGACGCGGATTATTACGGATATCGGGATAGAAGGCCGTGCGGCAAGCATTTCAACGGGTGGTTTATAAGTGAAAGTAGCAGCGGGTGGGACCGGACGAGGAGGACTGATAGCACGAAGATCGGCAAAGCAGAATAATCAGCTGTAAGACGATCCAATGGAACTGCTAATAATCTAATAATCTAATCTAATCGAACACAAGCGCAGCCAGTCCGAAGAAAGCATCCGGGAAGAACTTATGGTTAGATTACGCCTCAAGTTCCTTCTTGTCATTATTAATGATTGCAGTACTTTCGAGAACCCCCGAAGTGTATTACACTCACTAAAGCGGCCCGGCCTACTGCGTTGCGTTAACCGCAAGAGACAGATTCTATGAACGGATCCCACATTTCATAGAACCAACAGGGGAAGAAGAAGAAGAAGCCGGGGACATACCGTACCAACCGGTTCGAGTTATTTATAGATTATAATGGTGTGTGGTGTGTAGGGGAATCGTTGGGGAAGGGATTATTGTATTATATAGTAAATGACCTTGTGACATTATTTCACCACTACGGATTAATTCACTCAAGGAGTATTAATCCCTTGGTGGCCGAATGGCTAGAGCATCCGACTTCCAATCCAAAGGTGTGAGTTCGAATCCCACCTGATTCTATGCGTTTTTTTGTTCATATTCAAAGTTCAATTACAGTCGAAAAATTTCAAGGAGATCGGTCGGGAATCGTAAGACGATCCAATGGAACTGCTCGGGCCAAAATCAACAATAAAAGCAACAACGACGTCTACAAAGCTGGTGCAGCACAAATGGGCAGCTGGACACTCTGCCCCAAAAGCAGAACCTGTTCAAGGGCGATCGGGAGTCGTACAACAATGAGTTCCTGCATCAGTTTCGGATTTTTTCGTGCGTCTTGGAGAACTTTAGGCTGGAACCGGACAAGGTAAAATACTTTAAACTTTCTGTTTATAACAAGTTTTAATAAAAACGTTTTTTCACCGTAGAATGCTCCAACGAGGATGGAGACAGCAAAAAAAGGTCCGGATGCTCTCGGTTAGTCACCCGGATCGCGCGCGGGACTAAACCACCAAATATCAAATGAATACCAACGTTCGGTTCAGCGTGTCAAAAAACTGCAAGACTGAAGGCTAGTTCCGCAGGTCGGGAGGCAAACTCCACAAAGACACCAAAATCGGGACCGCTAGGTGAGTTCTAACGAGAACTACGTGCAAACACCAAATAATAAGTTGTGGTATCAGTCAGGCTCACCATCGACGAGAACAAAACCCACAGCCCACAGGCGGACGCGCAAGAC
This sequence comes from Culex quinquefasciatus, assembly GCF_015732765.1. NCBI lineage: Eukaryota > Metazoa > Arthropoda > Insecta > Diptera > Culicidae > Culex > Culex quinquefasciatus. Next base: position 100,677,700 of record NC_051863.1, read on the forward strand.
TAATAAGCACACTGCACTAGAGACGAAAGTAAGTTCACCAGAAATACGGTCCAGTGATTCAGTGCTAACAAAAAAAACTTTCTCGCTTTTAGGAGTCCGTTTTTCTGCACCGCTGGAACCTTCTCAGATTTAGAGCACTAATCCAGCGGCAACTCTTCCAAGACGCGGTCACGTGGACGCGGTCTGTCGGCGGAAGATTGGACGTTTGTGGGGTTTGGTCGCTTGATCACCGGGAGGCAAGTCGGTCATGAACCGGCGTGGAATGTTGGTAGCGGCACTATGAGTGATAGTGAAAAGGCGGAGTGCATCCGAGTCTGAAGAAGGCGCAAGCACCGGTCGAAGAAGGTACGCGATCGAATCGAAAATTAGATCAACACGCACACACACACAACATAACCTGTAAGCAAAACGTATGTCTGTGCCAAACAAAGTTCTCTCGATGATCTTAATGTTTTGTATCGTTTTCTAATAAGAGAACTTTCTTTGAAAGAAAGATACCCTCAGGGTTATGCTAATATCCACTGAAACAGGCTCCGTTGTATCTAGAATCTGAAAACTGAATCAGATTTTGGATTCAGCGGAGCAAAAAAAATTGTTTTGCTTTGGTAAATTTCCATTAGTTTCATTGGAAAATTACACGATTTCGCAATATTTTAATTTCTAACATTTACAATGAAAATCATGTAAATTTCCGATGAATCTAATGTAAATATCCATCATTTATCATGATACCTTTTGGTACATGATAAATAATGTAAATCTACAGGAATATGTTTTTCTGTGTAGGTCACCTGTCCAAAACTAGATTTTTGATGATTTTTTCTAAATTTAGGGAGAAAAGGATCCCATTACAATTTTGAAGTTTTTTGGAAAAATATTGTTTTGCCCCCTGATTTTTCAGACCAATTTTGAAGGAAGGGGCGACATAAACTTTAATACACGGAGAGACTGTGCCCAGAAATTTTAACAATTAAAATTGTTGATTTTACTTTCGTAAATTTTAACAAAAACGTACTTGTTACTGCCAATATTCCGTTAAAATAACTAAAATTCAGTAATAATTTAATAACCTGTTTGTTGAAAATGCTGGAGGCAAAAAGCTAACAGATTTCCCGAACTCGAATGAACGTGCTCGACTGTTAGCTTTGGTTTTAGGAAAATCAAAAATTTTTGTTGGTTGAATATAATTAACAATTTGTTGAATATTTAAAAGATGAACTTGGGTTTGTTTACGTCTGTCATTTGAAGTCAGGATTCGAACGAGAGCGGTCGATTTGTTGAGTTTGTGTTGTTAATTATGAAGTGAGAGGATGTGAAAGGTGAAAATTACACTATTTGATTAATGTTGAAGTGGCAAATCAAAGTGTTGCAACTGGGGAGGTGGAATTGGTGAGTAGGTTTGTTGATGATTTCTTTGCAGGTGATAAACTATGAAAAGCAAGAGGATGACCTTCGCCATGAGGACCTCTAATGCGAGGGGCTTTATGATAATGTTTGGAGGAAAGAGAGGGGCAGTGGAAGGAAGAGGCGGACCAACTCTTGCACGACAATACTTGCACGGGCAAATTTAACAAAATGTTGGTTAATCTAAGTAAGTATGGGTTTAATTTTACACAACAATTTATCTATTGTGATTTTAATTAGAAAACTGGATCATCAAAAACCTTCGTGCTTACGATGGATACAATTTTAATGAACCATTATTTTTTTCAGAATCATCAACCATAAAATACATGGAAATGCGTACACATTATATCAAAATAAAAATTCGATGGTGGGAAATGTAAAAAAAAAATTATAAAAGATATACAAAAGAAGATATTAATATTTTAAAAATGCTGTTGAAAAAGACTGCTCAATAAACTGGTAAGTAGAACTCAAAATATTGTTTTCAGGAATCGGAGTACGTTGAATAAATTGAATCAAATGCAATGAAAGTGTGTTGCCAAAAGTAGTTGTTAAATTAGTGCAAACTTGGTAAGTAGCATTATTGATATTTCTTGTTGATAATTACATTTATTTACGTTCCTTTTATCAGTTTAGAGCCGAATTTTTTTTTATTAGATTAATAATAAATTTCATATGTCTATTTGCAGCAAAAGGTTCGCCTTGGTGTAAATTGTGTGTCCAACCACAAGAAAAATAACTAAACATGAGACCGTTGTAGATGATGACGACTTATCGGATGATTTCACAGTGATGGTAAGTGAATACAACACTTAATTGTATACAACATAATAAAAATATAAGCTTAAAACTTGGTGTAAATTTTACTCGGTTTCTACTTTTAAGGAATTTACGAGAAATTAAACATCTTTTTTGAACATTTTTAACAAAATTTGTAAAATGCTTTTTTTATTATATTTTTTTAAACATTAATCAAACTTAACATGTTTTATAATAACAATTAAAAAATTACAAATAATAAAAGTACAACAAATTAATTTGTAAGGCATTATTACAAAATTAACTGCAAATTCAATAAAAATATTGCTATCAACAGCTAATTACTGACTACATGTATGAATATTTTTCTGTATTTAAGCAAGACATTTGTTAAAAATAGAGCTAGAAATTCGGTCCAGCCTGTATCGTCAAATAATTAAAGAAAATATATATAGACACTAACATAAATTATGTTTAAATAAGAAATGTTTTGTTACAAACCACTAATAATTTGCTGCATGCAAAAATATTTCAGTTGATACAACGAAAAAAAATGTTAAAAAATAGTTGAAAAATATTGTCCAGCCTGTTTTTTACAGAATATTTAACAATATTTCAGCTGAAAACAAAAAAAAAATAGTTAATTTTCTGAAAAAAATATTCTAGCAGTCGACTGCTAGAATTTTTTTTCGGTCATTTAACCAACAAAAATGGCAATTCTAACTATTTTTTTAGTTACTTTTACCTACTGGTGGTCAGCAATTTCGAGTTAACAAAATCAACAATCGATTGTTGAAAAAAAGCTGTGTAAAAAATTAACCCATACTTTTAGTTAAATTAACCAAGAATTTCTTAGATTTGCCCTCGCCGGTCTCTCCGTGTAAATACAACGGTCTTTTTATGTTTTAACAAAACTGATTCTTTTATTCCTTTGTTCTTTCCAATTTGTTAGATTTGAATCTTTTTTATCAAATTTACGAAACTCAAATGAATGAGTTGTTAAAATTTTCAGGTCGATTAAATTATTAAACTTGTTTTCTGGTCCGGATAGCGTCAGTTCGGGCAGCCTCCTACTCCTGCAACACCGGCTAAGGTCTTCTTACTGCTGGCTTCCAAACCAGGAATCGTGTTAAACCAGACCGGTCAGAAGCTGGCGGACATTTCTTGCCGATTTCGTCGTTCCCTTTCATGGCTTTCTACCTAAGGTACTCGCGATTGAGTGTGTAGTAGTGCGGTTGTCAAAATCGTTATCTCGGACTCTCTCACTCCACTGACACTGACATTGTTTATGTTTTGGTTTTCCTGGCACGGTCCATTGTTCGTTTGTTATTGTTTTGGTTTTAGTGGCACGGAGTCATGCACTCACACTAATGCAAAGCAAGATCGCGAGTACCTATGATATACAGCCTTGGTTCCCTTTCACACTAATTCCGTAAAGTTCGTCGGCCTCAATGCAGAATCACGGATTTATTTTTAATTATATTTATTCAGATTTTCTCTTCCATGTACATTCATTCAGTTAAAATATTATTGAGTGTCCAATTACAATCGATGACTTTTCACCTCAATTTTAAATACTAGCAACTTTCATTTATTCATGAAATATTGTAGCTTTCGCTATTCAGTGATTTCTAATGCAGGAGGTCCTACATGTACAAAAGGGAAAAGGGATACCTTAAAACTAACTTAAAAACTATATAAAGAGCGGTTCTATGCAGCTGAAGACTGAAATGATTTTTGTCGAAATGCATCAATTATCTTGTTGGACATAACATCCAAAGTGTCAACTTCGGCTAGTTGATGAAGTTCACTGGTGCTGAACCAGGGAGGAAGTTTCAGAATCATTTTCAGAATTTTGTTCTGAATCCTCTGAAGTTTTTTCTTCCTGGGTTAAGCAACAGCTTGTCCAGATCGGCACAGCATAAAGTATATTTGTTTATAAATTAACAGTTTATTCTTGAGACAAAGTCTAGAATTCCTGTTTATAAAACATTTAGCAGGCCAAGGGTGAAATGATACCTTTTCGGTTGACACCCGGTGAGGAACATCCTGGAAGGAGCGGAACTACACCCGTAGTGCTGTTAGCTGACCTAGACCTTGGTCAAAACAGCTGCTCTGGTTCCTTGCAAGTTACCCATTTTCTTACCTCCACGTTGGCTTGGTTTCGTCATCATGATGACAACACGTGACCTTGCTGGTGGCCTGTGGAAACGAACTCGTAAACCTTTGACCAGCGAGGGTCAGAGTAGAGACGGCCAAAAGAAAGGGATGCGCAATGTGGGAAGGGAAGATTGTAGACGGTATTGTTTTGATTCACAGCATGTTGAGTTAACTGTTGTGGATGTACCTGATACATCGCAATACGGGGTTTCTCTTCTTTCCACTTTCAGCTACTATCTATCTTCTATTTCTTTATTATGTATAACTGATTTTCTAATTCTGCTTCTGTTTACTATCCACCATTTCATTTTGATTGCATGATCCTTTGTTTCTCTTATTTTCTTATACTAATGCATCTTTTTGTTTTGTTTGTTTCCATTTTCATGTCGTGTCTGGGCCTGCGGTTGGAGAACGATTGCACCACGACAACCACTTTGGAGTGATATTATCACACTGGAGACAACAGCAACAACATTAGAAACCCTGATGTCACTCAGGTTCACGAAAGTAACTGTATCGATATTTTATAGTGTTTATATTTTACTAACATCCCTTTCATTGCAGAGCATGGACTACATCATAAAGCGGCAATGTGGGAAAGGGAAGTAATTTGTGATTGTAGAAGGTATTGTTTTGATCCACAGCATGTTGAACGAACTGTTGTGGATGTACCTAGAACATCGCAACTCGGAGTATCTCTTCTTCTTATCTCCAACTACTTTAGTCCTGTTTCACTTATCTGTCAAGTCTCCTCTACTTTATTTGCCAGTTTTAACTGCTATGTGTTTTCCCTAACATCCCCAATCGGCTCCTGAAGTTGTCATTAATGCTATCTAAGCTTATATGATATTATTTATCCTTTATCAGATAGTTTTTTTTTCATAAATTATTGCCTATATTTTTAATCTACTTCATACAGCTTTTACTCTTCTTTCCTTCAACATACACTTATTCTTTCAGTATCGAACTTTATGTAGTTTGCTTTCCTTTATTGTCTATTGTTTTAATCTACGCCCTTTTCTTCAAACAAGTAAGGTTTGAGTCCTTACTCAATATATTGAATGATCAAAGTCACACACAACGTTATTGTACTTTTGGTAAACTTTTTAATAACATGCTTAGGTTCAAAACATTGTAACAAAACACCGCGACAGAAGAAATAGCAACAGATAAACACGACTCAACACTAGGAAAGATTTCAGGAGAAAACAATACACAGTAAAATAACAATTAGTTTTTGAATTCAAACTAAAAATTAAACAGTTTTTTGCTTTACTGAAAATTGATAGGCACACTATAAATGGTTAGGCGCTTATACTTACATCAAACCCTACGTAATGTACCACCCCCGGCCGAGTTAAAATGCGTAACCGGAAAAGAAGGTGTGCATGCCTGGCACGAACACTCAAAGCGTGTTCTAGCGTGCTGCTCGTACTGACTCAGAGCAAGGGTGAGATGTAGGTGTAAGGGCAGTGCGTGTTCGTCGGGAACCTGGTGCATAAGATCGGTCAAGGCCCGTTCTTACACTGAAAATTGCGAATTGCGAATTCCTGTTTATAAAACATTTAATATACCTGGATACTTTCAATGTGATCCTTGTAAGTAAGGTTTTTGTCAAAAGCAAGTCCAAGATATTTCACTTGATTCTCCCACTTTAAATTTACCTCATTCATCTTTATAATGTGATGACTTTTTGGTTTAAGAAAATCAGCCCTTGGTTTGTGAGGGAAAATAATAAGTTGAGTTTTTGCAGCATTTGGAGTAATTTTCCATTCTTTCAAATAAGAATTGAAAATATCCAAGCTATTTTGTAATCTTCTTGTGATGACACGAAGGCTTCTACCTTTGGCGGAGATGCTTGTATCATCAGCAAAAAGTGATTTCTGACATCCTGGGGGCAAATCAGGCAAGTCAGAAGTAAAAATATTGTATAAAATTGGACCCAAAATGCTTCCTTGAGGGACGCCAGCACGTACAGGTAGTTGATCAGATTTGCTGTTCTGATAACATACCTGTTGAGTTCGATCCGTCAAATAATTTTGGATAATTTTCACGATATAAATCGGAAAATTAAACCTTTTTAATTTTGCAATCAAACCTTTATGCCAAACACTGTCAAATGCTTTTTCTATGTCTAGAAGAGCAGCGCCAGTAGAATAGCCCTCAGATTTGTTGCTTCGAATCAAATTTGAAACTCTCAACAACTGATGAGTAGTTGAATGCCCAAGGCGAAATCCAAACTGCTCATCAGCGAAAATTGAATTTTCATTAATGTGCGTCATCATTCTATTAAGAATTATTCTTTCGAATAATTTACTAATAGATGAAAGCAAACTAATGGGCCGATAGCTTGAGGCTTCAGCAGGATTTTTATCCGGTTTCAAAATCGGAACTACTTTGGCATTTTTCCAACTACTGGGAAAATATTCCAAATCAAAACATTTGTTGCAAATTTTGACCAAGCTACTTAAAGTTGCTTCAGGTAATTTTTTAATTAAAATGTAAAAAATGCCATCCTCACCAGGGGCTTTCATACTTTTTAATTATTTGATAATAGATTTTATTTCATTCAGATCCGTATTAAAAACTTCATCTGATGAAAATTCTTATTTAACAATATTCTGAAATTCTATTGAAATTTGATCTTCAATAGGATCCAAAACATTTAAGTTGAAATTATGAGCACTCTCAAACTGCTGAGCAAGTTTTTGAGCTTTTCCCCATTAGTTAATAGAATATTATCACCATCTTTTAAAGAAGGGATTGGTTTTTGAGGTTTCTTAAGAACCTTTGAAAGTTTCCAAAAAAGGTTTAATTTGTTCGACATCTCTTGCGAACTTTTCATTTCGCAGGAGAGTGAATCTGTGGTCAATAACCTTTTGCAAATCTTTTTGAATTCGCTTCAGTGCAGGATCACGAGAACGTTGATACTGTCTTCGGCAACCCCCTGGCATCACTGTAAATGGCTAGAACGTTTGACAGTCACCAAAACCTCGAAGAGCCCACGTAGCAGTATTAGTGAAGAGCCCACGTTGTTTATCGTGGGCTCTTCACTAATACTACTGCGTGGGCTCTGTGAGTGTAGCAGTATTGGTGTTGTCTGTTTGTTTACACCAAATTTTCAAGAAACATCTCTTTTTGTGTGTGCAAATCTGTTACGAAAAAAGATGAGAACTGTTGCTTCCGATTGACCGGGAAGATTGTCCGGGTAGTACTGGACCGGGGACTGGCCAAGTCCCGCTTATGATCCTTCCGAACAACTCGCTGCAATCTCCGGCAGGGAGTAACCGACCAAGTGCAGAAACATCCGTGATTCCGGTGATTGTGGCGGAGCTGGTCTTTCCGAACATCCTTCGATAACCTTCTCCGAGGACTGGCCCACTCCCGCTGTCGACTCGCACAGGGAATCGAAGGAAACGCGTGCATGTGTAGAATCCGACCTTTCGTGGACTCTCAAGAAGTTCATCGCGAAGTGGTCTGAACAAATCTGAACTGAACTTGCAAAACCGTCTTCATCGCCACTTCGCGGGGCATTTATCCATGGTCTCTGGCGGATAGGGTCCTTCGGGATCTTGCGTTTGGAAATCCGTCCCGTGTCCCGTGCCGTTATTTTTTCATGGAAATCATTTCAACATTATGAAATAGTGCCTTTTTTTGCCACGCGGTTTGTTTATTTTTAAATTTTGACAGCAAATGCGTTCTTCATCTTCTTTGCGTCTTCATGTTCGCGTCGAACATTTAGGTTTCATAAACATGGCCGTCGTGACAGAGGGCTGGTCTTCGGCGATCATTTTTCAGACGAATCAGAAGCTGAAGATCGTCATCAATAATGGGAGAATCAATTTTGACTTGGACTTTAGGAATAGCAATATTCCTAGCATCCAAAATTGCATTAGTTAAAGATTCCAAGGCTGAATCAATATCAGCTTTGGTTTCTAAAACAAAATCATGATTTAAATTATCCTCAATATGATGCTAATACCGGTCCCAATTAGCTTTGTGGTAATTAAACACAGAACTATTGGGTCTGGTAACTGCTTCATGAGAAAGTGAAAAAGTTACTGGAAGGTGATCAGAATCAAAATCAGAAGAGTCACTAAAGGACCACAATACTGACTTTGATTTGTCAAAACCAAATCAATTGGGTACTAAAGCCCTATGTCAATTTTTATGTACAACGTTAAAAAACACGATTAACGGTACACTTCAACCATAGCCTTTGCACCCAGATATTTTTTACATACATTTTAGTATTTTCAATACTACGGGAACTATCGATATAATTTTTTATTCATCCCCTAAATTACTGTCTTCGTAGTTACATACAACAAAGTTTGACTATTTTTACAATCAGATTCATGCAGGATTGGGTCCGTAAGTTTGACAATTTTAGGATAAGAAGACAACAACTTCCTTGGTTGCTGTGCACCCTTAAAACCTTTTTTCATTTTTATGCAATTTTTTTTTTGACAAGACAACATTTTTTCGATGGAATGACTATGGTCCCCTTGTAACGAGCTGTCAAGTAGGAGCTTTTCTGTCAAGAAGGACCGCGAGGTTAATTTTTCAAAATTGATTTAAAAATCCATTTTAAACTCTTTGTGGTCGTACAAAGGGTCATTGTACTCAGAAAAATAAGCTTTATCGCTGTAAACAATAATATCAGCAATCTAAGCTTCATTTTAGGACCCAATTGTTGATGGATTTCTAACAGAAGAAAAGCAAGTTGGTCCATTCGGGTATAAAACCGAATAAAGACCAGAAGTGCAATCTCTGAATAGAATTTTACCATTGGAATTTACTTTTGAATTATTCCAAGATTGGTGTTTGGCATTAAAATCACTGATGATCAAAAATCGAGATCTATGTCGAGTAAGTTTATTCAAATCCCCTTTGAAAAATTTTTTATTTTCCCCAGTGCATTGGAATGGCAAATATGCAGCTGCAATCATAATTTTCCCAAAAGAAGTTTCAAGTTCAATGCCCAAACTTTCAATAACTTTTAACTTAAAGTCACGTAACGTGCTATAAGTCATACTACGGTGGATAACTATTGCAACTCCACCGCCATTTCGATTCATTCTGTTATTGGTTATAACTTTATAATCTGGATCACTTTTCAAATAAGTGCCAGTTTTTAAAAATGTTTCGGTTATAACAGCAACATGCACGTTATGAACTCGTAAAAAGTTGAAGCAGATTCACGGATGGTTTAACGGTCACCTAGTGCAACAATTCTGTTTCGGGACGGCGAGAATCGACCATGAATTTCGTGGTATAAAAAAACGGAACGAGAACGTAAACGGAACATAACTGTCGCGAACTGCTCCGTTCGGAGCAAACCCCAACGTTGTGGCCTATACGAGACCTTCCCACGATGCCACTGGATGTTCTCGTCGGCGTACGTGCCCTAGTCCGGTGTTCCGTCTCAGCGGTCCTTAATTCTGCGCTGTGACCACTTGATGTGTGTGTGTGTGTGTGCAACCAACCAAACGGGACCACGCGGTCGCTTCTTACAAATTGAGTTGTTTCCATGTATTTTAGATTTTAAATCCTATACATGCAAATAACTCGCATAGGCATTTGGCAGGTGTTAGCTCTGCCGAGCTTCGGTGACCCATTTCTACGCAGGCTAGCCATGCGCGAGGTACTTCAGCTTGAATCGACAAGCCCCGCCCTAAAGAACGTTTGCATCAATCGGATTCAAACGTTATTTAGCACTTCCGAGTCCTTGTCAAATGGACAAAGACCCAGCACGTATATAGTTTGTAGTAGTAGTATTCCTAATTCTACCAATCCAAAGGACGGGGGATCGAACCCCGGTTCGAGCGACTTTGATGTTTCATTCATGTTTAGAGTTTCAAAAATTCATATTTCCTGATCTTTCTCGTTTGGAGCAGATGGGAATCGAACCCAGGATCTTTCGCTTACAAAGCGAACACCGTAACCAGTCAGTCACGGCTGCTCCATATTTCCAATTGGAAGTTTCTCACCCGAAAAGCAGCATCATCCGTCAAACCGGCAGCGATTACATTCACTATTTCGTCACGAATCCGGCGACTTCTCGAGCCGCCTGCATTTTGAGCCGCTCAGAAATCGAGCCGCCAATCTCAGCAAACGTTGCCTACTCCCGCCCCCTTCACTCACTACTCAACTCCTTCAACATTTTCCTCAGCAATTTTCACAACTTTACAACAATAAAAACTTGGAAAATCCACCCATTTTTCTCTTGAAGGCCACCTCAAAAAACTCCGTTCGGTGACCGAGATTTCTCATCAAAGTGTCACTTCTTCACAACACCCAAATCACATGAAAACCTGCAAAAATCCGTCTGAATTCTTGTACCACTCAAAACCATTACACTACCGAAGGAACTTCTTACGGAACTGTCCCGCCGGAAAGTCTAAAAATCGCGAACCGTAAAACGTCACGATGAAAAATTCGAAACAAGGAGAAACCAAAAAAAAAAAACGCGTAGCGCAAATTCTTGTCAACCAACCGCGACCCATTCTGCGCTGTGACCACTTGATGAGCTAAAAATGCATCCAGGAGCAGCTGCGTAAGTTTAACGTGGCCACATCGAAGGGTGATTTTATAAACACGGAAGTTCCCTCCCAGGTGAGGAACACCCGGACGCTGTTGGATCCGCTGCGGCCGGTTCCCGAACTTGATACTTGATAGACCTCGTTAACCAGTGGCAGCACTAGCAATCCCGTATTGAATCTGGACCGGGGTTCATCTCAGGCTCTTCGTTTAGAACTGCCCTCGGGAAGAGACCCGTCGTTCCACTGTTAACCCCCCTAGATGAACCGGCCGGAAGACCGCGAATGTTACGAATGCGACACAACCCGAACCCGCCACTACTTTGGGGGTTGCGGTTGCTCTGCTGGGACTGCTTCGAAAAAATCCACCGAGTGGGGAACATTGGCCAACACTTTCGTCAAACCTATTTTTTTTCGCGACAAGGAATTTTCATCTTGGAACAAACGCCGAAAAACAAAAAAACATAAATAAAAAACACAAAAGTTACTGCTGCTTGGTGCGTACTTTGACAGTTCCAAGTTTTAGTTGCGTTGCTAGTGCGTTGCCAAATTTGGTAACTCGCTCCCAACCGGGGCGTTACGTTTTAGTTTGGGAGCGGGGCGTTACGGTTGGGAGCGAGTTACCAAATCTAGCAACGCGCTAGCAACGCAGCTAAAACTTTAAACTGTCAAAGTTCGTACCAAGCCGACGTAGCTTCTGTGTTTGTTTATGTTTTTTCGTTTTTCGTCGGTGGTTCCGGGTTGAAAATTCCCCGTCGCGAAATAGTTGTGGATTTAACAACAGTTTTTTTCTAGTGCAATTTGGGACGACGGGTTTTTTCTCCGGGGCAGTTTTGTACGAGGAGCCTGAGATAAACCCGACATTGCTCGTGTCACTCCTGCAGTTGTTCCGGAACCGGTCGCAATGGATTCAACAGCGTGTTACCCATCCTGCAGGACACCTCCGTGATTTGCAAATCACCCAGTCACGTAGTCACCGCGCAGAATGAAGGACCGCCTGGACGGAACGCCGGACTAGGGCACGTAGGCCGACGAGAACATCTGGAGGCATCGCAAACAAAGTTAGAGTTTGCTCCGACTGAAGCAGATTCGCGACGGATTCGAATGCCATCTTGGACACGAAACGTAAGTTTGTTTACTTTTTCGTCCATGTTTGGGAGTCAGCAGGAGAACCGGTAAAAAACGAGTGTTACGGGAGTCGGGTGGAAAGGCGACCCTCCCGAAAAAGGAACGGAAGCTATCTGGACCAGAAATTTAGGTTATTTAAACGGAACAAAATTTTGTTTACGCATCCGAAAAATCGTCAAAGAATCGTTTCTCTGTACCAAGCCTGTGCATCGTGCTGAAAAATGAAATCATTTCCGGATAGTCGTCTCAATCAGAAGAAATCCCCACCGAAGGAACTGACCGTGCATAGTTCAAGTTGGAATCACAAGCTTTTGATGAATGGGAGAATGGCGGGGTGGGGAACCGGTTATGCTCCCGGCGATGTTTTTTCCGAGCTATCAAGACGCTGTTGATCTCAACTGCAGTAGTTAAAATGCACCTGAGATCACCCGAGGTGCACGTGACAGTGAATAACAGCATCACTTGTTCGCAGTACATCCTTCAGGAGACCCACGTGAACCTGCTTGAAGAGTTCGTTGACAGACAGCTGGCACGGAAGATGCTCGTGGCCACTTGTTTACTTCGGAACCGGTTCTGTCGGATTCCGTAAACCCGGGTGCGGTCATTTAGCGGATTGGTTCGAACCTCATCATGTTACATATCAAATGCCCTGAAATTTTGTAAGGAATTTTTTTTGACCACTTTCATGACCAAGCCACTTGTCCACTCCGGAACCGGGTCCGTCGGATTCCGTAAACCCGGGTGCGGTCATTTGGTGAATTGGTTCGAACCTCATCATGTTACATATCAAATGCCCTGAAATTTTGTAAGGAATTATTTTTGACCACTTTCATGACCTACTGGCTACTTGTCCATCCTAGCTGAAATCAACTGGGAGGATGATGTTACGATCGATCCGGGTCCGGTTGGCCAGCATTTGCGGAGAGCATGGGTTCGTCGAAACCTGTGGCTCGCTCCCGGTCAAGCACCTATTTGCGAAGTACCACGGAATTAAGGACCTATACGTTAAGTGGCAGAGTTTAAAATAAGTAGTCCCTAATTTCACTTCCCCTCCTAGACTGGCAGTGATTTGACCTGACGGCGATTATCGAGCGGTAAAGCCTGGAATCCACAAAATCTCAATCTTTGTGTAAACAATTGGAAAGTTACAGGTTCTACTGACGGATATACGTCAGGCGAAGAATAGATTTATTGAAATCAACTCCAAAGCACGCACCCCGGAATTCTTTTTTCATCGCGTTGAACATAACCTTGCTCAGCATGTAGCCTTGACAGCTCTGAATGCGGCACTCAGTGCGGAACTAGCCTTCAATTGAATGTACCATAAGCGGCTTCGAAGACGGTGTCAGTGATTTCTTCCAACATTTCCTGTACCGAGGCCACCAAGTATACGTTCCTGGTCCTAATGTGGAAGTGTTTCGAAACAGGCTGGTTCTTCGAAGGCCACCGGATTTGTTGGCGGTGTTGCTAAAAAGTAAGCCGGAACCGATGCCAAAGTTTAATCCACTTCTGAAACTGCTCCCAGTTAAAGTAGTTATGTTGATGCCAAATGTTGGCGCAAATGATCTGTTTGAGGGAGTGTACACACTTGGTAGAGTAGAGAGGGGCAAAGGTACACACCTAATGACATTCATTCGGTAACCATTGATTTTTCAGATCCGGCCTATTTACCAAAAGGTACCCCTATCACTTGCCTACTAAACGTATTACCAAAATTGACCTCAATACAGCTTTGTTTCGTGTATCGTGATCAAGTTCAGTTTTCAATCTGGAGAGTGGTCAGGTCAATTAAAGACCTCCGAATGTTGATATTCTTGTTTCTCTTTCAAAACATTGAAGTTTTGTACCAATCTTGTCCGGTGGACCACATTTCCGGAATTGTCCCTCCTCCGGAACATCCCTGGGGGTTACCGGGACAACCTGGAGAGTGGTCTGGTCACTCAGAGACCTCAACATTTCGTAGTCGTGTTTATCTTTGAAAATCATGAAGTTTGATACCCATCATGCCCGGTGGACCACATTTCCGGAATTGTCCCTCCTCCGGAACATCCCTGGGGGTTACCGGGACAACCTGGAGAGTGGTCAGGTCACTCATGGACCTCAAAATGTCAATAGTCGTGTTTATCTTTGAAGCAATGATAGCGAATTAAATTTATTATATTTTCTTCAAACAACGATCTCGAAACTTTTTCATTAAACTGCCGAACAAGTAGTTCAGCAACCACCGGTAATGTTGCCGGGTAGTAAATTGCTAACCCGATTTGACAACGACCGGTGTGGAACCGGGTGACTAAACTAAAATAGAAGCGTTACGGGTTAATAGAATAGCAACAATTTCCGCAACGCACCGGTAATGATGCTCTTAATGAAGGTTCTACATTTGAGAAATGGTAAGAATCGGATGATTATGGCGCTTTCCACAGGTCAAAAAGTAAAACCATAGACTAATTAAAGACTAAACACTCCGAACATTTTTTTCAAAAAAATATAACTCATATGCTGTGAACCGCGTGAACCACGTTGAACCGCATCGGCTTACCCTCCGTATGACAGATTTCCTTGGCCGCACTGCCTTTTTTCGATTTTGCTTTGTGCTGCTTTGCGCGCGCATTGTATCGAGGCGCGCATCGTGTTTGTTTTTGTTTTCGCATCAGCTGGACGGTTGAATTTTTTTGCTGCAGAACTTTTTCGATTATTATTCAAACAAAATGGTAAGATTTAAGTGTTTTTAAATGGCACAAATTAGTTAAGTAGCTCAAACTCATCTTGCGATATGAGGATTTGAACATATTAGCCAGATTTTCCTATCTTAAACGAAAAATCAATTGCCTCTTTCCAGGGAATTCGCTTGCTGTTATGTCCTTGACTAAGTTTGAAAATTATCGGAGAGCACTCAACCACATGCGTTCACCGGCTTCCCAGATAAATGGAGCGGGGTCATTCGGTGGCCACTAGCACCAAAACAAATTGAAGGAACTTGGAAATGCAGGAACTGGCGGAGAAGAAACGCTTGAGGGAAGGCGCGAAATGACCAGGCTGAAGAGTGCTGTTGGCGTTCCTCAAGGACGTGTGCAAGAAGAAGGCTTCCCCTACCAACTTAGACCCTGCCACCGAGAAGAACCGCATCCGCGAGGGGGAAGGCACATCCTGCGGCTACCGCAGCCAAGTCGTCGACTTATGTGTGGGTGTATGTGTGTGTATGTTACTGATGTACATTTGTGGTTAAGAATGAATTGAAAATATATAAAATTTACGGCTTTTTGTCAATGTTTTAAACAAATATGGCGTTTCCCAAGCCGTTATGTTAGGACCTGGTTGTAAATTCCTTAATTTGATTGTAAAATGATGAAATGATGATTGGTCTAATCAACACTCTAGACATCTTTTTTTTTAATTTGAATGAACTTTTCGATTGAAAATTTAATTGATACTAAACAACTTAGAGCTACCTTGGTTGGAAATGTCCTGTAAGGTGGAGTTAGACAGCATGCTAATCAGGAGGGCTTGCGTCTAAGATAAGCTGAATCGTATGAATACGTTCGATTCTACGACTTCCCCCGGGGTTCCATGTACCGGAAGCTTTCACACCGACCGCCATCGTGGTCATGCAGCACCCGGAACCGATGCCGAAAGGCCATTTGTTCCATCGGTGACTTATTAAGAAATCGACAGAAATAGAAGGCAAATTTAAAATTAAAAAAAAATCATGGCCATCAGCCTGGACAACCTGTCGGTCCTTCCGGTTCTCCGATATTGCTGGGATGGCAAATGCATCCTCAAATAAATCGAATGTGTGTGTTTGTGTAGATTCACCAATCAAAACAAAAACAACCCAAAAAAAAAGAAACGTCAGAAAATCGTCAGTGGAGCCAGTTTCTGACATTTTGATCTGTCATTTTTGACAGTGAACCGGCCGAGCCAAGGGGTCATAAAAAGGTTGAGTCATGGTTCAGATCCCACTGTGCAGTCTTTTATTAGTCTATGGTAAAACAGTTGCTTTTCTCCATACATTTTGACGATTTTTCCCTTACAAACTTTAAGCGATTGGAGGGAGGGGTTCCCGTGGTCAGAATGAGCTCAAATTTGGAATTTAGTCTAGTGACCCATCATTGATTTCAGGGGGTAGCCCCAAAAAAGTCCGGAATTGGACCACCCTATTGTACACCTTTCGAAAAATTAACATAAATAAAGTTATTTGTTGACAAATCACCATAAATCCAGTTCCCCAACTTCAAATACGCATCCTTGACTGATTGAAAAAATAATTTGGATTGAATATAAAGTTTACTAATTACTTAGTATAAAAGTTTATATAACTCTGGAAATTCTATATAAAACTTATCTGTTATCGACATTACCGACTGCTGTTTGCTGGTATTGCGAAAAAAAATCTTGTCAGCACGAGGATTGAAACATCAACTTCTTAGTTGTTGATCCGACATGCTACCACCGCGCCATGGACGCTTGTTGAATTATGAAGGACAGAGCACCAACATATTCTTCGCTGTGAAGTGTTGCCCGGGGACGCGCCAGCCTTATATGTGTTGGTGAGAACTGCAGATCGCGGGCAAAAATGATCTACGGGCTTGCTGCAAAAATGTTATAAAATGTAATTTTGCTGCAGCAAATTCACTGTTGCATATTTTGATATATATTTTTCCTTTGGGTGTGATTCAGACCGGGTCCAACATTTACTTCCCCGTCCGAAGGAAGCGTGATCAGACAAATCTTGTCTCGAAAAATGCCATCGGATCCTTGTGGGATCGTACCACGGATCGAACCCAGGCCGACTGGGTGAGAGGCAACCACGGTTACCCCTTCACCACGGGTCCCTGCGTTATTTTTTGTTTTAATTAAAATGCAACATGTTTCTTTCAGGACACTCAATTGTATAAACATACCGAATTGCAGAAATTTTGGATGCCAGACTCTACATCAATAGAGTGCTACGATTGTTCGGCAAAATTTTCAACCTTTCGAAGAAAACACCATTGTCGCCTTTGTGGTCAAATTTTCTGCATCAAGTGTTGTAATCAAGTTGTTCCAGGCAAAATAATCAACTGTATTGGTACGTTAATAGATTGTGTTTTCTTTATTTTGCAATTCCATTTTAAAAAGAGCCTAAACCAAAAAAAAGTTCTCCGATCGGGCTCAAAAATTTTCTGAGGATTCCTTCGCCGAAATAGACCGAGCCACGTAGCCAAGTAATAAGCGGTAGATCGGGGTTCAAATCCCGGCTCGGACCAACACAACTGGCGATATTTTCAATTCTGGATTCTATTGCTTAATAAAGGGAAGGTAGTGTATCGTCACAAACTGGGCCTTAGACACCTTAGAAGACAACCTATGGAATGTTAACATTAACCTTAACATGTTAACATTAAGTTGATTAATAAACTGACACTGAATCCGCTTTGTAAATGCCGGCCCCGATACTCTTTTACTAAGCCGAAATAATTAGACCCGTATTTTTTTTTGTTTGGCTATTAGGGTGACCTACACCGTGCTAGGATGGTCCCAAAAACGGCAATTTTCGTCATTTTTAGCAAAAACCACATTTTAACAGATTTTAGTTGTCTTGGACGCAAATGAAAGGTGATAATTTGGTCTTTTTAGGAAAAATTGTCCTAAGGCTAAGCTTACACTCAGCCAAAACAACTTTAAAATTGCATAAGGTCTCCCATATAAACGATATCAAAATTCCCTTTTATGAACTCTATATGGTTGCTCTATGATTCATTATTGCTCCTATTTATTTTATATGGTGAGCTTATGAAATCTACCAACATTGTATATGTGAAAAATCTATATGGCAGACCATATGAAACACATTTCATGATGGCGAAACAAATTGGACAGTCGAAAGAAGAGAATGTCAATAGTTTTTTGAAAACGTAAGTTTTAATTAATTGTTTCGTTTTTAATGCAACTTATCTGTTTTTTATGTTGTTCCATGTGCATTTTGAATAGAATATAACCGAAAATCGATGAAAATGTTGCGGTTCTATATGAGCAGTTCTCTAGGATTTCGGTCATTCGATTTTTTTTTGTATTTTTTAATCCGACTGAAAC
Organism: Culex quinquefasciatus; assembly: GCF_015732765.1. NCBI lineage: Eukaryota > Metazoa > Arthropoda > Insecta > Diptera > Culicidae > Culex > Culex quinquefasciatus. The sequence goes on from NC_051863.1 coordinate 100,695,768, forward strand.
TTTTTTGGTGCCTTTGGTATGCCCAAAGAAGCCATTTTGCATCATTAGTGTGTCCATATAATTTTCCATACAAATTTGGCAGCTGTCCATACAAAAATGATGTATAAAAATTCAAAATTCTGTATCTTTTGAAGGAATTTTTTGATCGATTTGGTGTCTTCGGCAAAGTTGTAGGTATGGATACGGACTACACTGGAAAAAAATAATACACGGTAAAAAAAATTTGGTGATTTTTTTATTTAACTTTTTAAAACTAAAACTTGATTTGCAAAAAAACACTATTTTTATTTTTTTTTATTTTTGATATGTTTTAGAGGACATAAAATGCCAACTTTTCAGAAATTTCCAGGTTGTGCAAAAATCATTGACCGAGTTATGATTTTTTTAATCAATACTGATTTTTCAAAAATCGAAATTTTGGTCGCAAAAATTTTTCAACTTCATTTTTCGATGTAAAATTGAATTTGCAATCAAAAAGTACTTTAGTGAAATTTTGATAAAGTTCACCGTTTTCAAGTTATAGCCATTTTTATGTAACTTTTTTCAAAATAGTCGCAGTTTTTTATTTTTTTAAATTAGTGCACATGTTTGTCCACTTTTGAAAAAAATATTTTTGAAAAGCTGAAAAAATTCTCTATATTTTGCTTCTTCGGACTTTGTTGATACGACCTTTAGTTGCTGAGATATTGCAATGCAAAGGTTTAAAAACAGGAAAATTGATGTTTTCTAAGTCTCACCCAAACAACCCACCATTTTTCAATGTCGATATCTCAGCAACTAATGGTCCGATTTTCAATGTTAAGATATGAAACATTTGTGAAATTTTCCGATCTTTTCGAAAACAATATTTTCAAAATTTTCAAATCAAGACTAACATTTCAAAAAGGCCAAACATTGAATATTACGCCCTTTTAAAATGTTAGTCTTGATTTGAAAATTTTGCAAATATTTTTTTTGAAAAGATCGGAAAATTTCACAAATGTTTCATATTTTAACATTGAAAATCGGACCATTAGTTGCTGAGATATCGACATTGAAAAATGGTGGGCTGTTTGGGTGAGACTTAGAAAACATCAATTTTCCTGTTTTCAGCAATTCCCCACGAAAACAGCATGATTCGAAAAAAAAGTTCTCCGATCGGGCTCAAAATTTTTCTGGGGGATCCTTGGCCGAAATAATTAGACCCGTATTTTTTTGTTTGGCCATTAGGGTGACCTACGCCGTGTTAGGGTGGTCCGAAAAATGGCAATTTTCGTCGATTTTCTCAAAACCACTTTTTCAAAAATCATATCTCGCGCCATTTCATCCGATTTTAGCTGTCCTAGACGCAAAGAAAGGTGATTAGTTTGGCTATTTGGGAAAAATAAGAAGTTTCGAAAATCTAGCTTAACATTTGAAAAGGTCATATGAAAACTTAAAATGCTGTTTTGAAGGTCTCGGGACCAAAGAGCCTATGTCTGAAAATATTTTTATCGGATTCCTCGGAAAATTTCACATAACATATCAAAAAATGGCGAAGTTATGTTTTCGATACTCTGAGATACGATTTTTTGAAAATAAAAACTGGGTTTTTCGACGCGCCACGCTCAAAAATTGGAAAATGACGAAAATGGGAAAAAATCGACATTTTTCACTAAAACTGCGATAACTTTAAAATTTCAGCGATGACCTATACATGTTAGGATACTAAAATTTTCGTAATTAAAAGACGCAACTTTTGGTACCATAACATCTATAGGTCATCGCTGAAATTTTAAAGTTATTGCAATTTTAGTGAAAAAAGTCGATTTTTTCCCGTTTTCGTCGTTTTCTGATTTTTGCGCGTGGCGCGTCGAAAAACTCAGTTTTTATTTTCAAAAAATCGTATCTCAGAGTATCGAAAACATAACTTCACCATTTTTTGATATTTAATGTGAAATTTTCCGAGGAATCCGATAAAAATATTTTCAGACATAGGCTCTTTGGTCCCGAGACCTTCAAAACAGCATTTTAAGTTTTCATATGACCTTTTCAAATGTTAAGCTAGATTTTCGAAACTTCTTACTATTTTTCCCAAATAGCCAAACTAATCACCTTTCTTTTGCGTCTAAGACAGCTAAAATCGGATGAAATGGCGCGGAGATATGATTTTTTGAAAAAAGTGGTTTTTGCGAAAATCGACGAAAATTGCCATTTTTCGGACCACCCTAACACGGCGTAGGTCACCCTAATGGCCAAACAAAAAAATACGGGTCTAATTATTTCGGCCAAGGATCCCCCAGAAAAATTTTGAGCCCGATCGGAGAACTTTTTTTTCGAATCATGCTGTTTTCGTGGGGAATTGCTGTTTTTAAACTTTTGCATTGCAATATCTCAGCAACTAAAGGTCGTATCAACAAAGTCCGATGGAGCAAAATATAGAGAATTTTCTCAGCTTTTCAAAAATATTTTTTTCAAAAGTGGACAAACATGTGCACTAATTTAAAAAAATAAAACACTGCGACTATTTTGAAAAAAGTTACATAAAAATGGCTATAACTTGAAAACGGTGAACTTTATCAAAATTACACTAAAGTACTTTTTGATTGCAAATTCAATTTTACATCGAAAAATGAAGTTGAAAAATTTTTGCGACCAAAATTTCGATTTTTAAAAAAAATCAGTATTGATTAAAAAAATCATAACTCGGTCAATGATTTTTTGCACAACTTGGAAATTTCTGAAAAGTTGGCATTTTATGTCCTCTAAAACATATCAAAAAATAAAAAAAAATAAAAATAGTGTTTTTTGCAAATCAAGTTTTAGTGCTAAAAAGTTAAATAAAAAAATCACCAAATTTTTTTTACCGTGTATTATTTTTTTCCAGTGTAGTCCGTATCCATACCTACAACTTTGCCGAAGACACCAAATCGATCAAAAAAATCCTTCAAAAGATACAGATTTTTGAATTTTCATATATCATTTTTGTATGGACAGCTGCCAAATTTGTATGGAAAATTATATGGACAAACTAATGATGCAAAATGGCTTCTTTGGGCATACCGAAGGCACCAAAAAAGTTTCAGCCGGATAAAAAAATACAAAAATAAAAATTGAAGAAAAAAGACCGATTTCGTAGAGAATTGCTCATATGGTACCTACTAGGCACACCGAATCCAGAGTCGTCCTTACGGAAAGCCAATACATTGCCGGATTCGTATAGTATGCCATACGCTGAGACAGAATAACGTGACCCAAGTAACCAAACAGCACTAAATCGTGTCACTGTTCAGCACTACCAGCGCTTTAAGAGCTGCGAGCAAAAGCTAATCAGTTTTCGTATCTGCACTAACAGCGCTTTTCCAGCAGATTTGCAGCTGAGTTTGGACTTTATATTTCTGATTTCCAGCTAGGCCCCTACTGTTGTTGTTCCAACCCTGCAAAATGTAAATAAATGGAGAGGCAAAAATGCTGTTGTCTCTTTTTCTCTCTTCTCTGCTTCTCTCAATTCTATTTTCGGGTTGTTTACTACTTTGCCGACTCAGCTGACCGAGTGGGGAAGATGAATTATTTGCTTAAACTTGCGGTGTTGACGATTTGATGCTGGAAGTTGATGTGGTCCTGGTGATTCCTGTGACTGTGTCCTCACGGCTAAATGGAGAATTAATTTCCTAGTATGATTTCAGACCTATAAAACTGTTTCGTTGTTGAGTTAAATGCTCCACCTCAATGCTGATTTCTCATGCTCTAAAATATAAACATTTATATTCCACTTAGCCACTACGAAGTTTTGGTTATATTGAGGAAAAACACTTTTTTGCAGATTTAGGATAATTTATTAAAGCTTTAAAGATAATAATTGCACTGCCCTCAGAACACACATGCCAGAGAGTTGGGGGACGTTCGCTGAGATGTTGCGTTTGTCGTCGTTTTTTGTTACTTTCCACCACAAGATCCACCAGCTTACCGGGCAAGGTCCATGCTATGTCCACTGAGATTACGAAGCCGGATGATCAAGCTTTGACGAAATGAAATCTCTGCTTTCCTCACGCTTTCCTCCATTTCCGTAAATATTCGTCTAGTCGCGAAGGCCTCCGGAACAGTAGAAGTTGATACCCTGAAGTTTTGTTCATCCTGAAACATGTTTCTTTCTTCAATTAGAATATACTTTAAAATGATGAAATGATAAAAAAGCTTACCAACAGATGAAAACAGCGAACAATTTCTTCACCCATAGATATCTCTTCCAAGCTGTCTGCATTTTGCTCCTGGCTCGATTTATTTTGGTTGAATGGATGAAAGAGTAGGAAATATACTTAGTTTTATTTCTTGGTGCTGTCTCTTTCGCTCTTACACGAAACAATATCGTGTTGCCAGTTTGATGAAATATTGTGTTGCAGTGTTGCCAGTGGCAGCATCAAATGAGCTCTATTTCAGCTTCATTTAGAGCAATTGTTTTAGAGCTGATTTGTGTTGAACTTAGCTGTTTTATGACTAATTTGCTTTTCTATGCTATTAAGCAGCCAATTTATGATTTCTTTTAGTGCTGGGTGGTTACTTGGGGAGTGTTATGAAGACAACTACATGAATCAAAGTTAAAAAAAAATGTATTTGCCAACTCGTTCGTGTGCTACGGCCCTGCTGAGTTGGTCTTCGAAACAGGCGCCGTCAAAATCACTCCGTCTCATAATCGGAACGATTGTCACCAGCTGCCGTTAAGCACGTTCCTAGGGCATCTTGAAGTTCACCGGAACGAAGCAACTCAACGCTATGAAGGCCGTGGCTGCACTTATTCGCACAAAAGAATTGTCGACAAGATCATTCAGAAAACGCATACTAAGACGATGGCGGAACCAGGGTGTCAAACGGACTCCTTCGGGGACGACACAACAATGAAGAGGTAGAAGGCCACCAGAAAGCTTGGGGCTAACAAGTCTGTCCTGGCCAAATTAAGACTCCTCCGATTGACCGAAATATTGCTCCCGGTGCGGCTTCAACAATTATGCAATCTTGCCTGAACCGTTCACAGAAGAATGCGGAAAGACATTCCATCAGCTTAACGTTACGGGTCTTAGATTTATAAGGAATAAGTGTTCTGTTCTGTTTTCTCTATTATTGTAGTTTAATTGAAATAAACATTAACATCTCAGCAAAAAATCAATGTATTCTCAATAAAAATAATTTAAATACATTCATAAGTTTGCAATATAAGTATCAACATTTGCGATATTCTCTCATCTTAATTTCATAATGTTTGCATAGGAAAGCAAACAACAATCCAAAATTATATTTATAAGGTTTGCTTATGGAAAAAAAATCAATTCGTTTTCCTATAAAATCTATATGGCTAGCGTATGGAAAAAATCTATATGATTTACCTATGGCTGGTAAGAAGTTTTTTGGCTGAGTGTATGGTACGATTTTGAAAAACGTACCATGACATTTGAACATTTTGTTCGTGGTTCCCACCCAGATCGGAAGTCCGTAAACCCACGATGTTTTGTAAGGTGATAAGCAGAGTGGCAGGTTGGTCGGATTTGTTCCGAAGAAAAACGCGTAAGTTGTTTTTGCAGCTCTGACAGCTGCGCGTGAGGTCGACAGGGGGTTCAGGTCGACTCGATAACGACTACAGGGTTGTTCATCTCAACACCCCCGCTCAATCCTGGGAGTCGCCATGTCCCGCGCGATGCCGTCGATGCCTCGCTCGCATCTTCGGAACCTCTGTTCTCAACTTCTCCTTGATCTTCGTTGCTGCGGGGCGCAGACTTTCAAAAACGTTTCTGCCGCTCCGCCATCCGGCTTCCGCGCAGAACCAGCAGTCTTCTGCACTCAAGGCGAAGCCCGTGTACGCCTTCTTGTCCTGCTTCGGTTCACGCTTGCTTCGGCCTCGTAGTGGTTCGGTTTTCTCCGCTTCCGCCCTCGAAGCATCCCTCCGGATCTTCAGGCACGCGACCTGGTCCTCGTTCGTGTAGAACCAGCAGGTACAGCCTCCCCGACTCCTTTCCGATCGCCACAGTTCTCTCCTCCTGCTTGATGCTCACTGTTCCCGAACTGAACTCCACTTTCAGTCCGCGCTCGTCCAGTTTCCGAACCGACAACATGTTCGCGCTGGCTTCCGGGATGTACAGAACGTCCTTCAGCGTGATCGGGATCGTCTTTCCGTCCACGGCTGAGGTCAGACGGATCACGCCACGATGCTCAGCAACGATCGACTTCCCCTTCTTGGCAACGGCGATTGTCACCGGGTTCTTCAGCGGCACGAGCTCCTCGAACAACTCACGATCCTTGGCGATGTGTTCCGATGAACCAGAGTCTACGATCCAGCTCACCTCCCGCAGCTCCGGAAGCTTCTCCACGCCGACGAAGCACACCTCGTCGTCACTCGACCCGTAGCGTGCGCTCGCTTTCGTCGCGTCGGATTTCTTCTCCGGACAGTCTGCAGCTTTATGGCCCTCTTTTCCGCAAACGAAGCACTTGAACGCCTTCTTCTTTTTCTGCTGTTGCGACTTCAGCGCACTCGTTCCCGAGAAAGCCGCTTCCCCCGTCTTCACACCGACCGATTCGCTGGAGTTCTTCCTCGTCTCCTCGTCGAGCAAACGGCACTTGACGAATTCCAGCGATAAATCTCACTCCGGAACCGTCTGAATGCTCGTCACTACCATCTCGAACCTCGGATTCACCGTCAACAGCAGATGACAGATGACGTCGAGTTCATCGATGGTCGCTCCAGTAGACTTCAACTCACGAATGATCCGGTCAAACTTTGTGAAGTGCTCCCGTAGAGTGTCGCCCCCCTGGCGCAGCAGAATCAGCTTCTGCTTCAGGTGCAAACGTTTCGCCAAACTTTGCCGCTCGTACATCGCAGCCAGGGCCAGCCAAATCTCCCTCGGCGTCGACTTGTCCTGGACCTGCTCGACGTGGTCGTCATCCAGCCTCGAAAGCAGAAACGACCGGCACCGTTTCTCCTTCTTCTTCCTCTTCTCCGCCGCCTTCAACTTGACCTCCTTCTGCACCGCCGTGTCCTCCTCCTTCACCTTCAGCTCCTCCACTTCCGTCGCCTCCTGCTGGATGCATTCTTCCAGCTCGTGCTCGTCCAGCACGGCCAGCATCCGGCACTTCCACGACCGGTAGTTCGAGCCAACGAAGAGTGGCACCCCCGCAACAACGCCGTTGGTCTTCATCCTCAATCCGTTCCACCAACTTCCGAACTTCACTCACTAAAATGCCGCGAAAACAACTTTTCGGCACTCGCGCAACCTGGGCTCATAACCTGATGAGCAGAGTGGCAGGTTGGTCGGATTTGTTCCGAAGAAAAACGCGTAAGTTGTTTTTGCAGCTCTGACAGCTGCGTGTGAGGTCGACAGGGGGTTCGGCCGACTAGGTCGACTCGATGACGACTACAGGGTTGTTCATCTCAACATCCCAGTAAGAAATACGGGGCCGACCGGGTCTGATCGTCAGAGCGACGATCAGTCCTACAGGGGCCGATGCGGGTCTGATTTTGAGACACGCATCAGACCCGAATCAAGGTATTTTGCACCCGAAACGTCAACCTGTCAAGGTTGTTCGAACATCGCAAGAGGCCTACGTGCGGGGGCGATGTAAGAACGACGTAAAGGTGAAAAATCAGGCGCGCATCAACCTGTTTTTTGTGCTCTTCTTCTTCTTTTTCTGTCATCTGTCATTCGATTTGTTGTTATTGAAACAGTCGTTTTTGAGTTTCGTTTGTTTATTTTTCAAATAAATCGCTATGTTTCGATTTTATTCCGACATTTTTCATCATTTTAAACTCAAATTGACCGGTGAGGAAGGAGAGAGAAGCACGTGGTGATCAATTCAGTTGGATCTGGACCTGGACGTGTTCGAGCAGCATCTCTCTCGCCATTCTGAGGGTACTTGGGGGACCTTGACATCACTGCGATGCTGTATTGTTCCGAGGACATTTACGGGGCAATGGCCGGGTCCCATGCAGCGCTGCTCTCGTCGTCAATTCCAGGGTCATGGCTGTCCCGCGTGTCAGTTCCGGTGGGCAATCAGGGGCAAAGTTCCGGGAGTTTTGGGAGCGGAAGCCGGATTGAGAATGGAGTCCGCCCGGCGCTGATTATTCGATTCGGTGTCTGTCGATGCGGGGTCACGAACCTTGAACATGCCGTGATGTTTTGATTTCCGCCCGGGGGTTTGTGTTACTTGCGGATCAGAACGACTCCTCCTCGTCCGGGAGCAGGATTTTAGATTTAGAGCTGCAAAGGGGGAAGGTTAGTTTGTAAGATTTCTATGATGACTGTTTTCCCCATTTTACCAGTCCTTCAACGGCACCGGTTCCGATGCCTCCAACTACTCCTCCAAGGTAGTCTGGAATAGTTTAGTCTTGGAAGTCAAAATCCGTACTCTGCGGGTCGCCGCTGATCTGCTAATTCTACTTGGTGCCACGGGAGGTCAATCACCGTCCCGTCATCCTCCTCCGAATGGACTGCCAGACAACCCCGAACCAGGACACGCCTTATGCCCTGGTTGGTCAATTCTGCTGAGATGACGTTTGTCTTGGGAATCGCGTTCAGCGCGGGCCCTTTCGAGCGCTGCGGCCGCCTTCGGCATCCGCGACCCAATGCTCAGTGAAAACTACGGGGCCGATCGGGTCTGATCATCAGGCATGTTGGGACCGGCTCCGGTTGATCTGATCTTGGACGCGTTCTTGCAGCATTTTATCCGTGTTCGATCATTCGGAGGGAATGTCCATGGCCATGGCCGTCACGTTTGACGTTTCCGGATTGCATGAACCTATTTGAAATGGAAAAAAAGATTTTTTTTCTGGTGAAACAAGAAAATGTTACATGTAAATTACCGGCATTTGAAAAAGAATTGGCCAGGAAGGTGGACTGGTTTTAGTTGATCTGGCGCGTTCGTGCAACATTTAATCCGATGCTCCGAGGGACTTTCATGGTGGTGACCATCGAGCATGATCCGTGCAACGTAGTTCCGAGACATTTGCAGAGCCATGATTATTCTGGTTAATTTGGATCTGCACGCGTTCGTGCCGAATCTCACCCGTCGTTCCGAGGACACTTGTAGAGAAGTGAACGTCCATCGAGCCTGATTTGTGCAACGTCGTTCCGAAGGTTACTGCCACGGCCATGGCCGACAATTCCTGATTGCGCCTGGGGTGTGAATTTCAGGAACGTGGAAGGTTTCCGGTTGGTATAGACCTGGACGCGTTCGTGGAGCATCCTACCCGTCGCTCTGAAAGCATTCCTAGGGCCGGAACCATTCTTCGAACTTGTTCCGTGGACGGATTCTGGTTCATTGAAGACCTTCTCCAGCGGCTTCGACGGAGCGGCCAAGTTCCAATTTGCCAGCTGTGCAATTTCCAACCGGGTTCGTTTTCACCGATGCAGGCGTCCTGCCTTGCTGCTCACTCGATAGCCAGGGAGATGCAACGAGGGACGTTTCCTGCCGATGGTGCCAGGGGGCCGGTGCGCAGACCGGTGTTGAAGTGCTGTGAAAATTGATCAAGTTTATTTATGTTTAAAATTATCAGCTGTTAACTCACCACTAGAAAACTGTCCGCCAGTCATCGTTCCATCACTTTCGTGCTCGTTTTCTCCCGAAACATCTCTCCCGTTGCTCCAAGGGCACTCGTGGAACCATGACCGAATATTTTGGAACCGGCAAGTTGGTCGCAACTTGAATGTCCCGTTGGTTCCTGCACGCCAGCGGCTGACACTTTGCTGATATGCTTCTCTTTCTGCGCTATTATATTTATCGAGTTTGCCACAACGGAACATATCGCCTGGTGCGAAACCAGAATCGGCTACCTGGAAGGGAAAGTTTTTAGGGTTGGAAAGTTTCAGAAAATGACTGTTTTACCTGTGCTGCGTCAGCACTGATTCCGCTGCCACCGGCTGCTTTTTGGCCATCTCCCAGGTGGTCAAGTTTCGTTTTCTTGGATGAAATGATAAAGTCGCTGAAGTCAAAGTGTGTGCCCTACGTTGAGCGGTAATTTAGAGGTATTCTGCGAAGCCGAGCCTGTGGCGTTCAACGAGTCTCGCCGGAACCACCCAGCTATGCAGCTTCAGGAGATCCTGCTCCGTGGGACAGGGTCCGGCGCGGTGCACTTGATGATGAACTACATCTGGGCGTAACCCACCAGCAAGTCAGGTTCCAATTTCTCCTCGATCAACGAAATGGCACGCGACCGACGGATGGGTTGCTTCCCGTTCGTCTTTCTTCAGTTTCTCGACCGCTTTGTTTACAAACTGCCAGAGAATCGGTTCCGCCGGACAAACGTGGATGCTGGATCTGTTGGCAATTGTACTTCTGCATTTCTAGACTTGATAGCAGGTCACTTCAGGCGGTTTGACCGGCTTTCCGATACCGGCCGTGGCCATGTTGTCGCGCACGTTCTCCACAAGGTTGGCCATCGAGCGACGGTTTGATTACTATCTTTGGCGCACACTGCTGCTTCTCCTTTTTTTGAACTTGCAGATTCTCGGCCGATACAGGAAACGGCGTGTGCGGGTATGCACTATAGTTCTGGCGCTCGGGTGTGGTCAGCTCGATAAAAGGCATGTTATTTTGATAGCTGCTGCTGGCTAGTATTGGCAACCGCCGCCTTGCTTGACGTCATCTCGACGGATTCGATCAACTTTGCGGTGTTCCTGGCCAACAACGTCGGCGAAAATCTCGGAACCGGCGAGTCCAAAATGGAAAGATTATGCAGCTTGCGTATCGGACCAGATCGGACAGATCGGCTTCATGCACGTCCACGACTGTCGTGAGCGGTGCCATACTCCGGGTGGCGGCCGATGACATCCGGGACTTATCCTGCGACGCACAAATAGACAGCTTGTTTGTTCTCCTCGGCCAAAGAGCGAGGTTTTGAGCATGGTAACTGGAAAGAACCTATGTGATAGAATAAAAGAATTATTACACAGAAACTAGCAAATGTTAGAAGAAACTTACCAGAATATTTTTTTTATTTATCACGCCAGGTGGAAGAAACTACTCTTTGGCATACTCTTCACTGATGCCGCGCAGAACGCGCAAAGATTGGTACTCGGATCCTTCGATCGGGAGCAGTTTGTTCCTGGAGTGCTGGAGTGCGGACCGGATCCGGAACAGTCTGTTGGAATCGTTGTTTGTGAGCACGCTCGAGTTTGCGTTCCGGCGATTTTCACAGCGCCATGTGCTGTACTTCCTGCAGCAGATGCATCTGCAAGGACGTCGAAAACTCCGTCGTGGAGGAATGAAGATGCTGATAATTCTGCGCTGTTATCCGTGCGGTTTGTTCTGGAGTCGTTATTGTTGTTCAGGGCTGATGAGCCGGCCGATAAATCCCTAAATTGTCCTGAAGTTTCGAACTGCTTGAGCTCTTTACCGTTGTTGATTCTCCAAGAACAACAGTGGCATGTTCTCACGCACGTCCAGCCCAATGTTGACCAGCGGCCGACAAATTGACGACCTTCTTTCTCACCAAATTTTAAGCTCTTCTCGGTCAACTAAATCGCGGGTTTGCACTCATGTTCCGGCGCACAGGCGTGATCAGTTAGACAAAGGTTATGTCATCCTTTGCAGCTTTTCGACGGGTGCATTCAGGCTAGCGGTGGAACACAATCAGCGACTTTGACTTCAACTGCGCTGGTTTTTGCAGTCAGTTCCGCTGCCTTGGTTATGTTCCGGAGTTGGCGGGTGCGGGTTCAGGCGGTGAATGAGCCTGGAGGAGGTTTCCGCCGTTGATCGCGACAAAAGGGTGTAGCGAAAGTGCACAAGAATCAAGCCAATCGTGCCAAAGACCGCGTCCCGGCGGGGTTCAACTTGAGGACACAATAATCGACGGCCAGCACGCGTCGTCCGGCCTGAAAATGCAATTTTTTAGTAAAAGCTTGTAGCAAATCTAAACAAATAAAGCAAAGTAAAAAATATAAGTTACCTTTCAAATCTACTCTCGATCAACAAGGTGACAATCTGGGAGCGTTTCTTGGCCTGCCGATTTGACAAACAACCCGGAACAATCCCGGAAAAGCCGACCACAAAGCACTCTTTCGCGACAGAGCCAACGTGCACGCCATGTTTTTTTCGTTTGACAGAACTGACGAAAAATTCGCAAACATGAAAGAGCGAGATAGCATGCTTTGCGAAATTTCGGTTAAAATCAAAAGCTTGCTCTCTCTTTCACTCTAACGCGCAGCATACCAGTTCATCGAACTGATCGAAAAACATCGTTGCCTTACAAAACATCGTGGGTTTACGGACTTTCGATCTGGGTCGTGGGTTTACGGACTTTCGATCTGGGCTGTACGTTAGTGTGAAAGAGAAAACATGATTTGTATTTTCATCGATGTTTCGCTGAGCAGGCTATCTCACTCTTTCGCGATTGCGAAAATTCGGAAGAACTGTCAAACTGCCAAACAACCATCTTGTTTTTGGAATAGTTTTTTCAAGTCGCGTGCTCTTGGCAAATTCTTAGTTTGGTGAGCTAGGTAATCATTTTATTTCTTAGTTTGTTTGTTTAATTTAAGTTCTTCTGCTTCAAGTGACACCTGATAAAGCAAACAAGTCCGTCCCTGCATCGTTGACCGGAACCTGCCGGCAAGTTGTGACTCCCGGATGGACACGAACCCAGCAATCCCGACCCCAGAACAAAACGGGGACGACATGAACCAGCCCTACGAGCCGCACCGGACCTGGTCGACATGTCCACGTTAATCAGTGACGCCAAGCTAACCACCATAATCCCCATTGGACGGTTCCTGTTCCGGCAGCTGCCATCAGTTCCAGTAAGCCATGGGCGAATTTTCCGGCTGCGAAATGTTCCGGCGTGGCCAACCTGCAGAGAACGGTGCTAATTCGTTTGGGTCGTGAGTCCAAGAGCGATAACGGGACCACCACCAAAACTTCGGAAGTTCGCAGCGGAATCGGTGACGTTAAAGAAAATCAACAGCGGCCTTGACACCAATCGGATGTTCACCGATGACACCGATGGCACTTCGGTGCAACGAGCTCAATGATCTTGAATCCGTCCACGAAGATGAATCTACTGCAGGAGCTCCAACACCTAACGCTGTCCAAATTTCTGGTGGGCAATCGGAACGCGGAACAGTTTAGTGTACCCAATCGTGTCCACGAACAACATTTTCAACAGGTGAGTTGGTTTTTGAAGCAAAACATTACATTTGCTTATCTCAGTGTTCTTTTTTCCTCATTTATTAGGCTGATGCCGTCAGGAACCGGCACGAGGCAGGATCTTAACTCTACAAGTTTCCTCATAAAGTCGCTGCACGCACCAGACCCGACAGACGGTTGGCACCCTCATCTAGAGCAACAGGGGCCGTTCCACGTTCCTGGAAATTCACTTCCAGCCGCAATCCGGCGACACTAAGCGAAGCGGCGGTGGCCAACATCAGCCACTGAACTTGGTGCCCGGAAGCGCGCAAAAGTTGCGGAAAAGCGTTAGCCATCGAAAAACTGACCACGGACCACGGAAGGTCGTCAAATCTCGCTGGCCAAAAATCTGCGAGACGTGTGCGACAAAATGGTCTTAGTCGGTGACTTGAGCTGGTCAAATCGAGACATCGAGACAAATTCAATAACCGGAACATGACAATACAGATTCTTAGGTAAGTTTGTATTTTGAGAGAACAAGTTCAAATTAATTTAAAGAATTAATCATAACTGCATTCTTTTCCTCTCTTTTTCTAGAACATCACGACTCCAAGCTTAATTGCTTGTTCGATCTTACTCGGACCAGAATCAGCTGCATCGACACCAAGGTGTGTACCGATTTGATTACCCCGCAACCTTGTCGGTTAGGAAAGATTCGTTTCGACTGCAACGATGTCGTGCGCTTGAAACCACGCTTCCGGAGGTAGACGTGGCCTAATCAGCGTGGTACTTCCGAAGAAGCAAATGCCAGCAAGAACAGTGCAAGTGCAGCTGCTGGCTGAACCGGTGCCGTCCATGCCGTCGCAATTTCCAGCTTAACGGTCTTCAGCTCGCCCACAGTGGCCGGTTTAAACGAAAGATTCTGGTATGTAAGTTGCATTTACAATATCCCGCAGTAAAATAAACTTTTTTTTGTCTTCAAATAGGTTCATTTCCGTTGTGGATGCTTGGCGCAATCCGGAATTCACACCTAGAACGGCCATGGCTCTACAAATGTCCTCGGAACAGGCTTTAATGACGGTCACGGCTCTGTAGTCGCCGACGGGAACGAAGAAGATGAAAACTCCAGTAACTCAATTGTTACGTAGAGGATGGTACTCACCCGCGTGTAACACCCCAAATAAGTCCTGCACCAGCTGAAGAAAGTCATCAAACCGTCGCTCGCCGACCAACATTGTAGAGAACGTGCGCGGGAACATGGCCACGGCCGGGGTCGGGAAGCCTAAACGCATCTTCACCGGCAGTTCTTTGTAGTTCCCGCATCAGAGGCAGCAAACGACGACTTGAACGAAAAACAACCGGTTGATACGACCAAAATTCCGCTCATGCACGAGTGGCATGTTATGCTGCGAATGTCACCGGAGGAACGGGAACGGTAAGGAGTTCGAACAGCTCGATTGTTTGGGAAATTTAGGAAATGGTTTCTTTCAGAATTTCAAAGAAGACCCGGAACCTATTACAGATCAACCGGTGGGCTGCCAACTCGTCAACCTTGGCCAGTGGTAACGACTTCCCTGCCTTACTTCCGTAGAATGTCGTAGGATGACAATCTCGAGATCAAAATTTATGGTTCTGGTAAGTTTTTTTTATACATATTTTCTAATTCCAGTGCAACAAACTTTTTTATATTTTCAGACAGATTCTTCTCTTTGGCCCTCATGACCCTTTAAGTGACAAAATAGAGCGTACCGGCACAAGTTCACTGCCAATTTCACAAGCACCAGAACCATTATCTACCACAGTTGTACCCCCGCGCATCGTCGGTGGCCGGAGAAAGTAAAAGATTTCAAACCGGCGGGGAGGGACAGAGAAACCCGGTCAAAATGTCCACGTTCATCAGTGTTGACAAGTTCATCGCCGAAACATACCCATGGGACCATCTCCGGCAGCTGCCATTAGTAGAAACGACACGATCCTGGAGCGCTTGGCCAGTGGCCGCTGGAGACCATTTTCTGGACACCACCGTCTAGTGACCGGACCGGACCACGCAACGTAATCCCGCTTGGAAGGCTCATGAACTTTTCAAACAAAGCCTGGTCCAAGGTCATCAAGTCCCAATAAAGATCACCGGTTTCGATAGATTCGCCGAAAGAACACTTCCGTTGAGTCCAAAACAACGGAACTGGTGTAGTCGAAATCGAACAGCTGGTGGTGACCGGGAGCACCACAAAACTAAATGCGTCGAGATTCGCAAGTTGGTGTCCGGAAACGCCCAGAATCTGTAAAACTGGTCACATCCGCGCACCAGAACCACAAAGTATACTTGCGAACGCCTGTAAACGCAGGAACAAAAGACGTGCTTCAAGTTTGGCAAGGAGTAGCACCGCCAGGCTAGCCAACAATGTGAAGGAAGTGCGCGAGAATATGGCCAAGGCCTGGGTCGGTGAACCGCCGGAAGGCGGCTTGCTACCACATTTGCACTGTATTCCAAGTTTGGTCGTCAACAAGTTTTCAACACTACTCCTTCCGGTGTTGAAGCATTCCAGAAAGTTCAACCTCCCCATCGTCTAGTTCCTGTCCGTACGATGGTCAATATGGTGGACATCCTGCTGCTGACCGGTTGCCCCGATACCGGCGAAACGAACCCACTCCAATCCGGCGAACTTAACAAGTCGCTTCCATTTTTGGTTCCAACACCAGAGGCAGCAAAATTAAAACTAAATTCCTTCAAAAATTTAAAAATGTAGGTATATTTTGACTAATAAAGTGAAAAAACGCGAAAAATAAACTTATTGTTTCAATCAAAATAAATTATGAGTTTGACAGATGACAGAAAAAGAAGAAGAAGAACCTAAAAAGAGAGGTTGATGCGCGTCCAATTTTCCACCTTTACGTCGTTCTTACATCGGCCCCGCATGTAGGCCTCTTGCGATGTTCGAACAACCTTGACAGGTTGACGTTTCGGGTGCAAAATACCTTGATTCGGGTCTGATGCGTGTCTCAAAATCAGGTAGGTCTGATCGTCGTTCTTATGATCAGACCCGATCGGCCACGTATTTCTTACTGGGCATTTTCATGAACGCTTGTACACGATTTTGGGAACTTTTTTTTCTCCGTGTAACTATTTTGACAGCTGGAAACCCAACATACCTTACTAATCTACATACCTGGCCAGTGTGGCACTAATGCCCAGTAGGGTGACAAGAAAAAATGAAAATTTTGGAAAATCTGAAGAGATACCCCCTGGATCGATTCTTTCGGCAATAATAAGTTACTGTGCCAATTTTGAGTCAAATTGGTTAAGGCTAAGCGGTCGCTTTTTATCGTTTAAGTTTATATGGAAAAAATCGCAAAAATGTATGGGGAAAAACATCGCTTCAGGATTTTGGCAGCAGGTGGCGCAGGTCTTGCCCAAAATTGTCCAAGTGTGAGATTCTTGTAGGAAATTTAATTTCCTGCAACTTTGTCGAAGGGTGCAAGAAGATCCGAGTTGATCCTGATGAGTTATTAGCAATGCGATGAAAAGAAATTGGCTTATATACTTGAAAGAATATAAGGGGTACATAAGAAGTACATAAGAAAATATTTTTTACTAGAAAAATCATCAAAAATCAGGATCAACTCGGATCGTTTTGCACCCTTCGACAAAGTTGTAGGAAATCGAATTTCCTACAAGTATCTCACTCTTGGAAAATTTTGGGCGAGACCCGCGCCACCTGGCAGAAAACCAAGCTTCCCTGCACCGTGCGGTACACGCGGTTCACTCGCACCTCGGGTATGCTTTGCGCCTGCTTTGTTCGGTTTACACCCGTACCCGACTCACACGAACCGGGGGTATTTTGGTTCATCGTACCAGCGCACCACGACACTCTCGGTTTGCCGCGTCGGTTTTGTGTCTGGCACTCACCCATGGCATGAACCCGGTATATGAGCCAAGGTGCTTCACTCGTTACGAGCCGAGGTACGTGCCGTGGTACGCGCTGGCGGTACAAAACGCGTTCAATACCACGACACGTACCACGGCACGCTGTGTTCATGCCATGGGTGAGTGCCAGACACAAAACCGATGGGGCGAGCCGAGAGTGTCGTGGTGCGCTGGTACGATGTACCAAGATACCAATACACAAATGGGTTCAGGCACGTACCGAAGCTAGAAAACCAAACCTGCGGTGTGCGTTGGCAGTGGCGCATGGGAAGCTTGCAGAAAACTATTAAAACGATGTTTTTCTGCATACATTTTTGCGATTTTCCCCATATAAACTTCAACGGTAAAAAGCGACCCCTTAACCTTAACCGATTTGGCTCAAAATTTGCACATTTTTGCCTAAGGAATCGAATCAGAGGGTATCCCTGATGTATTTTTTTTTATTGTCACCCTAATGCCCAGTCAACTCAATCGGAATTTTGAAACGGAATTCAATTCGAATCGTTCACGTATTCCGTTTCAAACGCAACAACCGGCACGTACACGGAACTAGTCCTCAATCAAACGTACCAATAGTGTAATGGTACGTTCGTTTGAGGGCTAATTCCGCACTGAGTGCCGCACTCAGAGCTGTCAAAGTGTTTTTTTTAAGAAACTCGCGCTAGTTCCACCCGAGTTTTGCCGCCATCTTGGAACTGAAACTCTAGTGCCGCACTGGCTGTTAAAAACGAACGTACCATAAGTGTGATGGAATGTTCACATTCAAAGGTTCAATGAAGTTGCTTTAGAGGGGTTTGGTCAATAGGCAGAAAAACTATCGGCAGAGTACTGAATGGCCGAATGCCAAATAGCAGAAATTTCATTTGGCTTAAAACGATATGGTCTAATAAAAAATCAAACCATCCACATTAACGACCCTGGGTCTTTTGTGGTCTCTATTGCATATGGTCTAATATTAACCGTCAAAAATCATTAATTAGCAGTATTTTAAATGACAGAAAATGTCAATTATCAGAAAATGAAAAAGCCGAAAAATTTAAACGACATAAAAGGTTAGAAGCTAGAAATACTCATGTAGGTAAGTGGCGTTACATCGTGCTGCCATCTGTTTTTTTAGTGCAAAAGTGGAAAAGTCGTCTAGAAATCACGGCTACGTCACACGCCATGGCGGAAGGCAATTATTATTGAAATTGAATGTACCTAAAATGTTTTTTCGTGGAAAGGTAGCTAAGGGGGTCTCTTTTGGATATCTGTGACCTAGATAATATTTCACCTAGGGTTTTTCGATTTTTTGTCATTTTCAGTTTTTTAACTGTATAAATGGAGGCGCACGGTACTTTTGGTTACTTTGCGGTTCCACAGCACCTCCCAAATGCTTTTAATTTCAGTGGATACTGATCAAAGGGGTCGTCCAAGAAATATTTCACAACTTCCAGTTCGTGCGCCACATCGCCTCCAGTCAGGACACCAAACGCTGTACGAGCTTGCCGGTCATCGCCAGGACGCGCCGTAGAAAGCCATGTGAGAGTCCCTCGCCTGCCCGACACCACCACGTCGTCACCCAGCCACCGCCTGATAAGTTCAGCCTGTTGCAGCCTTCAGAGCCGTCCTGGTGCTGGTGTCGGTGCCGGGGGAGGGGTCTCTCAAACGGCAACCCTCGGCAAGTACCCTTCTAGTTTGCAAAATCCATTGCCTGATGCTCGCCCAACTTCCAGTTCGTGCTTCACATCGCCTCCAGTCAGGACACCAAACGCTGTACGAGCTTTCCGGTCATCGCCAGGACGCGCCGTAGAAAGCCATGTGAGAGTCCCTCGCCTGCCCGACACCACCACGTCGTCACCCAGCCACCGCCTGATAAGTTCAGCCTGTTGCAGCCTTCAGAGCCATCCTGGTGCTGGTGTCGGTGCCGGGGGAGGGGTCTCTCAAACGGCAACCCTCGGCAAGTACCCTTCTGGTTTGCAAAATCCCCTGTCTGATGCTCGCCCAACTTCCAGCTCGGTGGCCTTCCCTTCTACGATCAACGCTAAAGGCACTTCAACCCCTGCAAACTCCGCATCTACTATCAGAATGTTCGCGGACTCCGAACAAAAATTGATGCCTTTTTCCTTGCCGTCACTGAGTGCGATTATGACGTCATCGTCCTGACTGAAACTTGGCTGGATATTGAGATCCTTTCCCTCAACTGTTTGGATCGACGTATCGGGTTTTCAGGAATGACAGAAACGAGCGGAACAGCGACAAAAGAGCGGAGGAGGTGTCCTGATTGCTATTTCGTCTCGCCTGGACTGTGTGCTTGACCCCACTCCTGTTTGTGACACGCTAGAACAACTATGGGTTAGGTTGACCGTAGGCGCATCACAGCGCGTCTGTATAGGGGCGTTCTATCTTCCACCGGGCTTAAATCGCAGCATAGATCTGATTAAGGATCATCTAGAATCCATCGGTAACGTCCTCTCCCACCTCAACTTAAACGATTCGTTCATTCAATTTGGTGACTACAATCAACCTGGGCTGAAATGGATTCCCTCGGAAGAAGGCGGACTTGAAATCGACCCAGTACAATCTCGTGTCCCGCTTGTTAGCAGTTACCTCATCGACGGCTTCAACCTACATGGACTTAGTCAGCTCAACCCCTGCGTCAATTGCCTCGACCTTGTATTGGTAAATGAAGTTGCGCTGCCCAACTGCGCTGTTCTCGCAGCCGTGGACCCGTTGCTTCCGCAGGATATTGCGCATCCGGCGCTCGAAATGTTCGTCGATGTTTCCGCGCCCTCTGCAACTGCCGAACCACCACTCAACTCTCAGCAATCGTTCAACTTCAGGAAGGCCAACTACGCAGCGATTCAAGAAGAGCTGAGCAGGATTGACTGGAGTTTCTTAGAGACTGCCCCGAGCATCGATGCTGCAGTGGATGCTTTTCAATCGATTTTGAACAACCTTTTACCGAACATGTCCCGTTACGAAGGCCTCCCCAGAAACCCCGTGGTCAAACCCAACCCTACGGAAACTAAACCGACTCAAAACAGCTGCTCTTCAAGAATTCAGCAATCACCGCTCGCCTTTCTTCAAATCCAAATTCAACCTTGCCAGCAAAAGATACCGGGGGTACAACCGCACCCTCTACAGGCGATACGTCATAAGGACGTAGCGTGATCTCCGGAGAAATCCTAAGAACTTTTGGTCATTCGTGAACTCAAAAAGAAAAGCGGACGGTCTGCCACCCACATTATACCTGGACGATGTTGCTGCCCACTTCAAGGACGCGTTCAATTCCAGGTTCGCTTCGGAGGCGGAAATTATCGAAGCCACAAGGAACACTCCCATCAATGCTATCGAGTGCTCTCTCACGGAAGTTGCGAATTGCCAAGTATCTGCTGCTATTAACAAGCTCAAACTCTCCTATTCGCCCGGTCCCGACGGAATTCCCTCTTCGGTTATCAAACGATGTTCTGGTGCACTCCTTTCCCCCTTGACCAGCCTGTTCAACCTATCTTTGCGGCAAAGCACCTTCCCGGATAAGTGGAAAGCCTCTTTTATGTTCCCGGTGCACAAGAAAGGTGACAAAAGCAGCGTCAAAAATTACCGTGGAATCACCTCTCTCTCGGCTTGTTCGAAGGTTTTCGAAATTCTGGTCAATAATGTTCTGTTTGACTCTTGCAAAAACTACATTTCCAAGGATCAGCATGGCTTCTACCCTAAACGCTCTGTTGTCACGAATCTTGCTCAATTCGTGTCACATTGTCTTCAAGAAATGGATGCTGGAGCTCAAGTCGACGCAGTGTACACAGACTTGAAGGCGGCGTTCGATCGGGTTGACCACGGAGTTTTGCTAAAACGACTGGAAAGACTCGGAGTCTCCGCCAGTCTCGTTCGTTGGCTGAAGTCTTACCTCACCAACCGGATTCAGTGTCTTGCGAACCTTCGTGGTGAACGGACACTAGAGCTGCGGTATTTTTTACTACCTAAGCTCAGAGTTATTTCAAACAAAATTCACAGTCTTTTTAAAGACTACCTGAGTTACTTTCCAAAATTCTAAACAGTCTTTTCAAGACTAACCCCACCTGAAATTTTGTTGTATTTTACAAACGAAGCCATCTTTTAAGAGAACTTTGCTTGCAAAATGCGTCAAAACAAAGGTAAACGCAAATCTTCTGAAGATTTGGTCGTTACGTCGGTGAAGCGTTTGAACGCTAAATCGGCTAACGGAAACAGAAAAAGAAAACAGCCTCATCCGAGGTCTGATTCTGATTCTGAAAGTGAGGTCAATCCTCCAATTCCATTGGCAAACAGTTTCGGTGTTTTATCCGAAACTGTTGTCAAGGATCCTTCTCCTCGTACTAAGCCTTCTGCCGTCGAGAAACGAGTAAAGGCTCCGCCAATTGTAGGCCAGCTTTCGAACGCAACTGAAGAATTGCAAGGAAACTTGCAATTTGAAGGTTTCGTTCCAGCTTGGTCGAAGAGGAGAATGTCGCTTGTTGACGGAATCTTTACAAGATCACCAAACTTTTGTTGGTTATTTGAAAAACCACAAACACAATTTCTACACGTATGAGACCAAGAATGCTCGTCCATTCAAGGCGGTCCTGAAAGGTCTCTCCAACGACTTGTCGGTGGATGAGATCAAAAACGAACTTAAGGTGTTGCTTGGCTTTGCCCCATCCCAAGTAATACCAATGAAGAAAAATCAAACGGGAATATTTCTCGCTTTGGTTTGACTTCACAATTTTATCTGATTCATTTCAACAGAAATGAAATCAACAATTTGAAACTTTTGGACAAAGTACAGTTTTTGTTCCATGTACGGGTAAAGTGGGAGCATTTTAAGAAACATGGCGGTAATGGCCAGAATCTGACCCAGTGCCGGCGTTGCCAGGCATTCGGTCACGGTACTGATCATTGCGCCATGGTTCCAAAATGCATGGTTTGCGGGGATTCTTCTCACGACAAGGACAATTGTCCCGTGAAAGAAGTCACCCAATTTAAATGTGCAAATTGTGGTGGAAATCACAAATCAAATTTCTGGGATTGCCCCATCAGAAAAAAGGTTTTGGATTCTCGTGCTAAGCATCAGCCGAAATCCAAACCGAAATTTTCTCAAAGTCAGGTTGTACCTGCATCTTTAAATCAAACGTTCGTGCTGTCTCACTCGAACAATGCTAGAAATAAACCTACCGTGGAAAAGTTAGGTAACAGCAATGGCATTTCTTATGCCAACGTCGTTTCGGGTTCGGGTTCATCCACGAATTTTAAATCCTCTACCAATCTTCAAATTGGGCAGGTACCTCAAATTTCATTTGAAAATTTTTCTGCTGGCAACGCTTTGGGATCTTCTGATCTCGGCGATGTTACGTTTGAAAAAATGACTTTTTTGCAAAACTCACTGTTTGGTTTGATTCAAACAATGAGTAATGCTACATCCATGATGGAAGCTATCCAGATTGAATTTGCGAATGATGTTGTTCTTACCCTGAAGTTTAATCATGGATCTAAGTAATTCCATCAATATTATGAATTTTAATGCTCGCTCTTTAAAAGCGAAAGAAAATGAATTTTTCAACTTTTTACGAGTTCATAACGTGCATGTTGCTGTTATAACCGAAACATTTTTAAAAACTGGCACTTATTTGAAAAGTGATCCAGATTATAAAGTTATAACCAATAACAGAATGAATCGAAATGGCGGTGGAGTTGCAATAGTTATCCACCGTAGTATGACTTATAGTACGTTACGTGACTTTAAGTTAAAAGTTATTGAAAGTTTGGGCATTGAACTTGAAACTTCTTTTGGGAAAATTATGATTGCAGCTGCATATTTGGGAAAATAAAAATTATTTCAAAGGGGATTTGAATAAACTTACTCGGCATAGATCTCGATTTTTGATCATCGGTGATTTTAATGCCAAACACCAATCTTGGAATAATTCAAAAGTAAATTCCAATGGTAAAATTCTATTCAGAGATTGCACTTCTGGTCTTTATTCGGTTTTATATCCGAATGGGCCAACTTGCTTTTCTTCTGTTAGAAATCCATCAACAATTGATTTGGTTTTGACAAATCAAAGTCAGTATTGTGGTCCTTTAGTGACTCATGCTGATTTTGATTCTGATCACCTTCCAGTAACTTTTTCACTTTCTCATGAAGCAGTTACCAGACCCAATAGTTCTGTGTTTAATTATCACAAAGCTAATTGGGACAGGTATCAGCATCATATTGAGAATAATTTAAATCATGATTTTGTTTTAGAAACCAAAGCTGATATTGATTCAGCCTTGGAATCTTTAACTAATGCAATTTTGGATGCTAGGAATATTGCTATTCCTAAAGTCCAAGTCAAATTTGATTCTCCCATTATTGATGACGATCTTCAGCTTCTTATTCGTCTGAAAAATGTTCGCCGAAGACAGTATCAACGTTCTCGTGATCCTGCACTGAAGCGAATTCAAAAAGATTTGCAAAAGGTTATTGACCACAGATTCACTCTCCTGCGAAATGAAAAGTTCGCAAGAGATGTCGAACAAATTAAACCTTTTTTGGAAACTTTCAAAGGTTCTTAAGAAACCTCAAAAACCAATCCCTTCTTTAAAAGATGGTGATAATATTCTATTAACTAATGGGGAGAAAGCTCAAAAACTTGCTCAGCAGTTTGAGAGTGCCCATAATTTCAACTTAAATGTTTTGAGTCCTATTGAAGATCAAATTTCAATAGAATTTCAGAATATTGTTGAACAAGAATTATCATCAGATGAAGTTTTTAATACGGATCTGAATGAAATAAAATCTATTATCAAAAAATTTAAAAATATGAAAGCCCCTGGTGAGGATGGCATTTTTTACATTTTAATTAAAAAATTACCAGAAGCAACTTTAAGTAGCTTGGTCAAAATTTGCAACAAATGTTTTGATTTGGCATATTTTCCCAGTAGTTGGAAAAATGCCAAAGTAGTTCCGATTTTGAAACCGGATAAAAATCCTGCCGAAGCTTCAAGCTATCGGCCCATTAGTTTGCTTTCATCTATTAGTAAATTATTCGAAAGAATAATTCTTAATAGAATGATGACGCACATTAATGAAAATTCAATTTTCGCTGATGAGCAGTTTGGATTTCGCCTTGGGCATTCAACTACTCATCAGTTGTTGAGAGTTTCAAATTTAATTCGAAGCAACAAATCTGAGGGCTATTCTACTGGCGCTGCTCTTCTAGACATAGAAAAAGCATTTGACAGTGTTTGGCATAAAGGTTTGATTGCGAAATTGAAAAGGTTTAATTTTCCGATTTATATCGTGAAAATTATTCAAAATTATTTGACGGATCGTACTCTGCAGGTATGTTATCAGAACAGCAAATCTGATCAACTACCTGTACGTGCTGGCGTCCCTCAAGGAAGCATTTTGGGTCCAATTTTATACAATATTTTTACTTCTGACTTGCCTGATTTGCCCCCAGGATGTCAGAAATCACTTTTGGCTGATGATACAAGCATCTCCGCCAAAGGTAGAAGTCTTCGTGTCATCACAAGAAGATTACAAAAAAGCTTGGATATTTTCAATTCTTATTTGAAAGAATGGAAAATTACTCCAAATGCTGCAAAAACTCAACTTATTATTTTCCCTCACAAACCAAGGGCTGATTTTCTTAACCCTTTCAAGCCTGATGGGTCATATATGACCCAAAAATGAAAATTTCCAAAACTAGCCTATAATTTTCGTATGGTCGTAAGAATCATTTTCCCATCAATAGATTAAAAAATATTTTTTTGGAAATTCAGGCTTGAAAGGGTTAAACCAAAAAGTCATCACATTATAAAGATGAATGAGGTAAATTTAAAGTGGGAGGATCAAGTGAAATATCTTGGACTTGCTTTTGCCAAAACCTTACTTACAAGGATCACATTGAAAGTATCCAGGTTAAATGTAACAAATATATTAAATGTTTGTATCCACTTATAAACAGGAATTCTAGACTTTGTCTCAAGAATAAACTGTTAATTTATAAACAAATTTTCAGACCTGCCATGCTTTATGCTGTGCCGATCTGGACAAGCTGTTGCTTAACCAGGAAGAAAAACTTCAGAGGATTCAGAACAAAATTCTGAAAATGATTCTGAAACTTCCTCCTGGTTCAGCACCAGTGAACTTCATCAATTAGCCGAAGTTGACACTTTGGATGTTATGTCCAATAAGATAATTGATGCATTTCGACAAAAATCATTGCAGTCTTCAGCTGCATTGATCCGCTCTTTATATAGTTTATAAGTTAGTTTTAAGGTATCCCTTTTCCCTTTTGTACATGTAGGACCTCCTACATTTGAAATCACTGAATAGCGAAAGCTACAATATTTCATGAATAAATGAAAGTTGCTAGTATTTAAAATTGAGGTGAAAAGTCATCGATTGTAATTGGACACTCAATAATATTTTAACTGAATGAATGTACATGGAAAAGAAAAACTGAATAAATACAAATAAAAAAAAAAAAAAAACCAACCGGATTCTGCGAGTCAAGATTGGGAACTCTGAGTCAGACATGTTCATAAGTCTCTCTGGCGTTCCTCAAGGCAGTAATTTAGGTCCGTTACTGTTCATACTTTTCGCCAACGAACTGTCGATGCTGCTAAGCGAAGGGTGCCGGTTGTTTTACGCTGATGATGTCAAAATCTTCACCGTTGTTAGAAGCGTTTTGAACTGCTCAGCTCTGCAAAGACAGTTAAACCACTTTAACGAATGGTAATGCGTAACGAATGGTGCGTGCGTAACTTCCTGACGATCAGCATAGAAAAGTGTAGCACAATCTCTTTCCACCGTAAACTCAAACCCGTGGTCTTCGACTATGCCATCGCCGGAAACACTCTTGCTCGGGTAACCCAAGTACGTGACTTGGGCGTTACCCTTGATAGCAAATTGTGTTTCACTATCCACCTCCATGAAATCGTGTCCAGAGCCAATCGACAGCTTGGATTCATCTTTAGGATCGCTGATGACTTCCGAGATGTCGCGTGCTTACGTTCATTATACTGCGCGCTGGTAAGATCCATCCTCGAGTTCTGCTCCGTAGTGTGGTGTCCGTACCAGAGCACTTGGACTGCTAAAATCGAATCAGTTCAGCGAAAATTCACCCGGCTTGCCCTTCGCCGTGCAAGGAATCCTGCCGGTTGAAACACGTACGAAGAACGTTGTCGTGTCTTGCAGCTAGAGACTATCGAGCGGAGGCGGCACGTCTCACAAGCAACGTTTGTTGCCAAAGTACTGGCCGGTGAAGTTGACACTCCTTGGATTCGCGCTCAAATTCAAATCTACACACCTGCTCGGCCACTTCGTCAACGCCAATATCTACAACTTGCTCACCGCAACACCAACTATGGACAGCACGAACCAGTTCGTTTCATGTGTAGCCGATTCAACGTATTTTCTCACCTGTACGATCCCAACATCTCCACCCCGCAGTTTCAACAACGAGCCCGACTCTGGTACTCTCACCAGCTTTAATCTGTTTTTGTGTTTCATGTTGTTAGCATTTGTCTTTAGTTAAGTTAAGTTTTATCATTAAGACCACAAGTTGTCGGATGATTCAAATAAACAAATAAACAAATAAACAAAATATTTAAGGCCCCACCCACCCTAACCACCCCCTCCCTCCCCTCATCTCCACATTATTTTTAGTATGAGGCGTTATCCATCAAGTATGGCACACTAAAATCATCAAAAATAACCCTCCCTCTATGCCACAAATAGTCACGCAGACTACGCCTCCCCTTTGAAAAGTACGACACGTTTTATACCCTAATCTTGTTTTTTTTGTACATTTTTATTTATTGTTTAATTCTGAGTTCAATTTAATTGCTTATCATTTTTATAGGATATGTTTTTAATTTTTGTTATTGTTGAAATCACGATTGATGATTCAAGTAAATCATGCCTAATGATTTAAGTATATCATATCTACCATTAACAACTATGTGGGTGGGTCTCGTGGCGCAGGGGTAGCGGCTTCGGCTGCCGATCCCGATGATGCTATGAGACGCGGGTTCGATTCCCGCCTTATCCACTGAGCTTCTATCGGATGGTGAAGTAAAACGTCGGTCCCGGTTTCTCCTGTCTCGTCAGAGGCGCTGGAGCAGAAATCCCACGTTAGAGGAAGGCCATGCCCCGGGGGGCGTAGTGCCAATAGTTTCGTTTTTTTTTTTAACTATGTTTCTTAATGCCTTTTATCATGTTTGATGTATGAGTTAAGTTTATTGAACATCGAATAACTTTTTTTTGTAAATATTTTACACCCTTGATGTAGGGGTAAGCGTGGTTGCCTCTCATCCAGTCGGCCTGGGTTCGATCCCAGATGGTCCCGGTGGCATATTTTGAGACGAGATTTGTCTGATAACGCCTTCCGTCGGACGGGGAGTAAATGTTGGTCCCGGTCTAACCTAGAGGTTATGTCGTTAGCTCAGTCCAGGAGTCGTCTTCCTGGGTCCTGTCTCGGTGGAGTCGCTTGTAGGCAGTTGGACTAATAATCCAAAGGTCGCCAGTTCGAATCCCGGGGTGGATGGAAGCTAAGGTGTAAAAAGAGGTTTGCAATAGCCTCAACAATCAAGCCTTCGGACACCTAGTTTTGAGTAGGAATCTCGCAATCGACAACGTCAAGGCAATGCTGTAGAGCGAACAATTTTATTTATTTAAGCCAGAGTTTTAAAATGTTTTTTTTTAATAATGCATTTGTTGTACCTTATCCAGTAAAAACACAATGAACTTATTTTGCAGTATGCCGAGAATCGCACTACCTAACACTCGTCAGCCAAATCAACCGTAAATTTCGATTTTTTCTGCTAATCGGTTGTGCTGAAATTAGTCGAGCTAGGCATATGCAACTCACTGTGTAAGACTACGAAGGGTACTGGAAAAAAGTAATGAAAATTCAGGCTTAAAATATTTACAAAAAAGTTATTTGATGTTTCATAAACTTAACTCCTAAATCAAACATGATACAAGGTATTGATTGAACAAAAAGAATGTAAAAATATAAAAAAATAAATTAAGGTACAAAACGTGCCGAACTTTTCAGGGGGTAGCAAGCGTGACAATGCGTGGCATAGGGGAGGGGGTTAATTTTTGCAGATTTTAGTGTGCCATACTTTATGGACGCCTCATACTAAAAAAATGTTATTATCTTTGTTAAATAAATTAGGGGGATGAGGAGGGGGTTGTAAGGGTTGGTGGGTCCTTAAATATTGTGAAATATTTCATGGACGCCCCTTTTGATCACAATCCATTGCAATTAAAAGCATTTCCCGAGCATGGGTAAATAACAAGGGAAATGCGTAATAATACCTTTCTCTGGTATCAATAACAAATTTTGGTATTCCTGGACCCTTTGAAATTTGTCATAAGGATTATGCAAGAGCAAAATGTGGTATCATACCAATTTAAGGTATTGTTTTGATATTGCAAAATTGCAGAAATTGTCAATGGTCGAACACCACATTTTGGTATTCTTTCGGTATTACAGTGTTTTATCAAATCCTCTGAAACTATGGGAAAATTTTGACCAATTTTGGCAAAATAATTAATTTTGCGCTAAAATGATGTCTCAAAGCGAATGCTTCCATTGAAAACCGGAAATTTCAAACTTGATTTTAAACATTTTTGATATACTCCCTAAAGAAATGACTTGAAATTGTGAAAAAATGTCTAAGTCAGGATGGCACATTTTGGTATTATTTTGGTATTGAATGGTTTCATCAAATTCCTCTGAAACCATGGTTTTTTTTAAATAAATTTTGACGAGATAATTAATTTTTCGCTAAAATGACTTGAAACCCAAAAATGTTAAAGCTGATTTTCATTTTTTTGTATATACCCACTAAGATTTTTTTTTTAAATGTTGAAATTTCTCTATGTTGGGATAACCAAATATTTTGAAAAACGAGTTAATCGACAGATTATTGAATTTTGGTGAATTTCAATGCAGTTTCATTTTAATAACACTTATTTTTCAATCTTGTTGTTTTTCAGAATCTTCAAGAACTTCAAGCACAGGCCGTTTATCAATGCAATGACAAATGCATTCGATGTGGTGAAGAATATCACTGAGAACAACGTGTAATCATCAGGTGAGTAGATTTGGCTGATGCATATGGATCATTTCCGTTTTTTCACTAACTGCAACTGTTGCACTAAAAATGGTATGAAAATACCAAATTTTGGTATTACTTGTGCAAATACCAGCGACCAAAATGTGCTCTTGGTTACCCAGTAATAGATGGTAAAATACCATGAAATCATACCAAAATCATGTATGTGGAAGACCACAGGATTACCAAAAAATGATTTTCTAAGGGCGCGGGAATACCTCAAAATAAAACCATGCAATACCAAGTTTTGGGATTCAGGCAATGTTCAAAAATCCAGAAGACCATAACTTGGTATTGAAATGGTTTTATTTTGTGGTATTTTTTTACCCTTGGAATAACATGGTTTGGTATTGTTGTGCCCTTCCACATACAAGACTTTGGTATGAATTCATGGTATTTTACCATCTATTACTAGGCAACCAAGGGCACATTTGTGTCCCTGTTATTTGCCCAAGTAATACCAAAATTTGGTATTTCCGTGTTATTTACCCCTGCTCGGGTTGGGAGGTGCTGTTCAACCGCAAAGTAACCAAAAGTATCGTGCGCCTCCATTTATACAGTTAAAAAACTGAAAATGACAAAAAATCGAAAATCCCTAGGTGAAATATTTTCTAAGTAACAGATATCGAAAAGGGACCCCCTTAACTACCTTTCCACGAAAAAACATTGTAGGTACATTTAATTTCAATAATATATTGCCTTCAGCCGTCAAGCACCTAATGTTGGCATATCAGCACTGTTTTGTTTAGTGACAGCTAGTTTTCGACTGAAATTTAATTAGTATTCTAAAAGCACAATTTATTTAAATACAACGGTCAGGACGAATCAAACTAATTTAATTTTATTTCAAGAAAACTGAAGTTTTTTTAGATTAGTTTAGTGTGTTTTGTTGTATTACTTGAATCGTCAAGTAGATTTTTTTTATTTAACTGATAAATGTAAAGTGTGGTAAAATTTACGTAAAAATTGTAATCATCACGCAAATAAATGCAGTAGATATAAAAAAACAAAAAATAATTTGGGAACAAAATTTATGTGTTTATTTCATACGACCTTTTCAAAAACCACACGTAAACAATATTGACAGAGCCTCTGGCGGGCGTGGTGATTATTGCATTCGATCATAATATTTCGATCGTAATTTCTCGACTCAAGATAAAGATTTCTCGATCGTAATTTGTCAATGGTAAGTCGTAATTTGTTGATGGTATGTCGTAATTTGTCGATGGTAGATCGAGATTTGTCGATGGTAAGTCGTAATCTTACTATCGAGAAATCTCGATCGTGAGTCGAGAAATTACGATCGTAATATTACGATCGAATGCAATTATCACCACGTATAAGTTCTGATATGTTTTAGCATGATAGAAACATGAATTCTTTTGTTTCTGTCCGTTTGATCCATTTGTGCAAGAGGCATACCATAGAAACCATTCGAAACTTCAAGATTTTTCAACCGGATCCTACCCAGACTGCTTATGTGAGTATGGAAGGCTACAGTGCAATGTTGTAACAACTTATTGGGATGGTCTGAGTCATCCGAGAACTCCTTGGAGTTAAGACCGGTGAGTCTACCGCCGTAACAAGCAAGATGTCGGCGGTTTTTGACCACTGATTATACCCGCATGGTTCAGTGAGTAAGGTAGACTACTATGCTGATGTGTTGGAGTGTCCTGGATCTGTGGGTCTACTACCGTAACAAGCAAAATGTCGACCGGTTTTGACAATGGAACATACCCGTATAGCTTCAGTGAGTGTGGTAGACTACTTTGCTAGGATGTCCTGGGTCATCCAAGGGCTCCCTGGAGTTATGATCTGTAGAGCTACAGCCGTAACAAGCAAGAGGTCGACGGTTTTTGACCCCGGAACATACCCGCATAGTTTCAGTCAGTATGGTAGACTGCTTCGTTAAGGTGTAACGTGCCATCATCAGATATAACGAAAAAACATGGTTGAAAAACTGTCCCGTTCCACCCTAAAACTGACGATTTCTTGTTCCACCTTATATACTGGAAATTTATAACTTTTTCGAAACTTTGTAAATTCTCCACATAAGAAGCACGCAGCATACACTAAATTATAATCACTGTGCACAAAACATTAGCGACAACTTGAACTCGAAAATATAATTCAACAAGTCAACAAAATAAAATTTACCATAAATTTTGTCTCTTTTCCAGCACTTTGCTTTCGCCATACACAAATTTTGTTGAAAGATACAAACTTTTCAACATTGGAACCACCCCAGCTTGTAATAGAATTCCAAGAACCACTCTAGGTTACTCACGAGCTTAGTAGTCACAGTATACTGAATTTATAGTAAGCTAATAGAGCTTTATAGTAAACTACAATTAAGTAGTATTTGAAGAAGTGGTGTAAGTGACACATACATGTAAATAGTAATATTAAGTAAAATGTGAATTATGGTATGTAACGATAACGGAACATGTAGAAGAATGTTGATAGGATTAGGACTAATTTAATAAAATTATCTTCTGAATGCACTTGAAGCAAGACTTGATTTCTTATTCTACGCATAAGATCACAACCTGGTTTTCCGGTAGCACGTAACCTTCAACAGGTTATGGGCCCAGTACACCTACTGGAAATAGCAGGCAGGTGAAAGAACCGTTTGTTTTGATTTAAATATCAAACAATTTTAAGACCGATACGATGGCAGATGAGAAGCAGAAAATTCTGCTTATTCCGACCTTTCATGGAGCAGTCAAGTCAGACTATCCGTGTTGGAAGGTGAGGGTTCTACACTATCTCAAGCGAGAAGGGTTGTCCCATTGCTTAGAGAAAATACCAGCGAAGGAAAGCTATGCGGAAGTTGCGCAATACGAGATGCGGCTTAAAGATGACGATGAGGTTGTCACCATCATTTGGCACTCGATTGACAACGACGCTATGAAACATGTGCTTGGATTAGCATTTGCCAAGCAGATCATGGACAAGCTTGATCACGTATACGAACGTCAGGGGCAGCTGACACTGTTCGCTTACCGTCGGCAGCTGTACCGTCTTAACCTGATGAGCTTCGGCAGCCTGACCGAACTCTTTACGGCCCACGAGACGCTGATACGGGAGATGGAGCGTGCTGGAGAGCAGGTTACGGACGACGAGAAGCGGAGTACCCTGATGGCGGCGATCCCAGATCAGTTCGAGTATACGATGGACGCTCTAGCCGTGATGAGGAAGGACGACATCCGGAAGATGACCCTGGACGAGTTCAAGGGTATATTCTTGGACGCCGAGATGAAGAGGAAACTGACGGATGACGAAGTTGGACCAAGCCAAGCGTTGGCAGCAGGAAGGAGAAGGAGGAGCGGACATGTTACCGCTGTGGCATGGTTGGCCACACGGCCTGGAATTGTTGGCAGGAGCCAGAGTGGGAGGAATTACCAGCTGGTCAGTGGCATCACAACCCCCAGAGGTATGGGAGAGTAAGCCCGCAGAGATCCGGGAGAGCTACTGCCACCGGAGAGTGGAGAGGTCGATTGGTGGATGCGTCACCAGAGCGCGCACGTGGACGTGAGAAGATCCATCAGGAACGTGCAAACGTTGCACTTATCGTGCAGACTGATCCAGCGAAGCAGATTGCTCATGGATCGACACGGAAGAATGCACATGGTCAGCTAGCGGGGCTAACTGCTCGTAGAGAGGACCACAGTGTGCAGGAGCGGCAAATGGTAGAAAATCCAGCATGGCAGACAGCCTATGGTGAAGCAGCGTGGCAGATTGCCCATGGATTAACCCGACCGGATGCACTTAATCAGCCAGCGAGGCATGCAGCTCGTGGCGAGGACAGCGGTGTGCAGGAGCGGCGAGGGGTTGGCAAACCAGTGTGGCATACAGCCCATGGTGAATTAGAGAAGCGTATGACTTATTTACAAACCCGGCCAAAGGCACGTGGCCAGCCAGCGGGGCATGTTGCTCGAGGCGAGGACCATAGAGTGCGAGAGTGGCGAGGGGTAGATGAATCAGCGTGGCAGATTGCCCATGGATTAAACCAGCCGAATACACTTGGTCAACCAGAAGAGCGTCAGGCTCGTGGAGAAGACCGCGAAGTGCAAATTGTACGGCGAAGAGGAAACCAACCAGAGCGGCAGATTGCCCATGGTAGAGAAGGACGGCGAATTACCCATATACCAACCCATCCGACAGCATTTGGTCAACCAGCGATGTGTAAAAATCGTGGAGAAGACCGCATAGTGCAGAATTTGAAGAGAGAGGTTGAAGATCCAGAGCGGCACATTGCCCAGGGTAAATCAGAGTGGCGTATTACCCAATTACATACCCAGCCGAAGGCACTAGGTTAACCATTGGAGCGTAAGGCTCATGGCGAGGACCGTAGAGTTCAGAATTATCGCAGAGAAGTAATAAACTCGGAGCGACAGAGAGCTCATGACGAATCAGCGTGGCAGATGGCCCATGTATCAACTCATCCGACAGCGTTTGGTCAACCAGAGGAGTACCGGACTCGAGGAGCAGACCGAAGAGAGCAGACTTTACGGAGAGAGTTAGTAGGAGAATCAGAGCGGTTGATTGCCCATGGTAGATCAGCGCGGCGAATCGATCATGTACAAGCCCGGCCGATAGCACTTAATCGACCAGCAGAGCGGAAGGCTCAAGGAGAGGTTCGAAGCGTGCAGCAGAAATGGCGAAGGGCAGAGCAACCATCAAGGCAAACATCCTTTGGTGCCGACAAGAAACAGCAGTCAGGGAGTGGTGCGGGAGAGCAAAAGCGAGCCAGAGCGGTCAAGATGATCATGAGCTCGAGTACCACCGACCGTTAAGTCCTGAAGGAATGCTGGCCAGAGAAACCAAGAACAAACACGACCGCGAAGGACAGTGAGATGATAATCGGCAAGAAGAGAGGAGTGTTGAAGTCAAATGACATGTTGAGAGAACAAGCAAAGACACTTTTTGTTCTAATTTTGTTCTTGAACCTCTTGTCCTTATCGAAGATATTTTCCACTAAGAAGCGAGTGCGTTTTGACCACAAGTGTAAGTTTATTGTAGACAAGAAAGAAGTTGAGTGCAATGATCAAGCTTTGTTGAGCAAATTAGAGAATTTGGCTGAGATCTGGCACAAACGGTTCCATCTTCGTGATACGGGCTACATTAAGAGACTGGTAAACAACAGCATGGTAGATGGATGTAATTTTGAAATTTCGCAGATTGAGGGGAAGCTGGTGGTCAGTAAGTCTTGTGAGTTGAGAAAACAAGCCAGACACCTCTTCATAATCCAAGAGCCAGTGGGAGTGCTGCCCAGTTTAATCTGTCAGCAAGCGCAGCAGGGTGAATATGACGGCTTGAGGCACTTAGCGGTTGTTTATCTGATGAGGTATTCGAATTTGATTTTGGAGAAGTTTAAGGAGTTGGAAGCATTGGTTTATACTAATTTTCTCGTCCAAAATTCGAAGTTACGATCAGGTATTATAGAAGAACTTGATAGTTTGAAAGAGAACTCCATTTGTTCGTTCAAAGTCAAGGACCGTGAAAGTGTGCTAATGATTCAAGCCAAATTTTTAAAAATGTACGCAGAGGCAAGTGTGAAATTGCCGATCGATGAGAGCGGGGAGAGAATGATCGGATTGAAACGAACAGTTCGCAGCTGGAAGGAACGATCTAATGAGGTTGTGAGGAAGATGGACTTCGACAGACTTCATGGCAACACCAGCGTTCATGTTTCTGAGGATCAATCGCTCTGCATCGCTCTAAAAAGCTACGGGCGAGGGGCACTGTGTAGGTTTGGAATACAATTGAATCATAATTGGATGAAGATCGATATTCCCCCTAAGAAAAAGCAATACCAAACTGTATGCTATTTCAGCAGATTCCAAAATTGTGCAACAGAAAGACATTGGTCTGGGTTGCAGCAAGTTTTGAGATACCTACGTGGTACAACTAAGTTGTTTGTTCTAAATGATGCTCTAGATGACAATTGTGTTTGCCAACAAGTTGGCATGGTCATCAAAGCGACAGAAACCTAGCATTTCGTCGACAGAAGCGAAGTCAGCGTCTTCGTGCAAAGCTGCCAAGGAAGGAGGCTGGATGAGCAGTCAACTTGATTTTTACACTATCTACAAGGACCAGCATTGCAGAGAAGCTAGGAGAACATCAACGATCGAAACACATCGACTTCAAATATGTGTTCCTGCTGGACATGATACAAGCGAAGAAGCTGAGGGTAGAATATGTGCTGACTGTAAAACAACCTGCAGACATATTTACGAAGCTGTTAGGAAGACAACAATTCGAGAAGATAGTAGAATTTCTTTGATTGAAAGTTTGAGGGGAAGTGTTGAAAGATACAAACTTTTCAACATTGGAACCACCCCAGCTTGTAATAGAATTCCAAGAACCACTCTAGGTTACTCACGAGCTTAGTAGTCACAGTATACTGAATTTATAGTAAGCTAATAGAGCTTTATAGTAAACTACAATTAAGTAGTATTTGAAGAAGTGGTGTAAGTGACACATACATGTAAATAGTAATATTAAGTAAAATGTGAATTATGGTATGTAACGATAACGGAACATGTAGAAGAATGTTGATAGGATTAGGACTAATTTAATAAAATTATCTTCTGAATGCACTTGAAGCAAGACTTGATTTCTTATTCTACGCATAAGATCACAACCTGGTTTTCCGGTAGCACGTAACCTTCAACAAATTTCACCACCGAAAAACAGCTCCAAAATGCCGATTATTAGCCTTACCTCAATAAAATGGTAATCCCTACACTTGCTGCAACCAGCAGAATCGGCTGATAACAACCAATAGTCACAACACCCGCGAAATCCGCGAAAACGTCGTCCAAAACTTGCGAATCGAGCTCTTCCGCGAGAAAATTTTCGTTTTATTTTATACTAATCAACACCAGCATCAGTGACATTAGTATTGGTAATCATCAAGATTCGATTCATGGGTGTTGCCAGAAATTTCATTCATGCACTTAGGCATTTCTTATTTGAATGTGAGCATTTTCATTCAAGGAGGACATTTCGGTGCAGGTGCAAAAGCAAGCTGAAGCGGCCAAAACGGAGAAGAAAAAGTTCCGGTTCGAGTCGGTGGACACTGGCGCGAAGAATACTGCTTCATCACGACGATGCTGGGAGATCCGACCGAACTGCCGCTCAAGATCCTGCGGGACGCGGCCGAAACCAAGAAGCAAAAGAGCCGCTATAAAGCCAGTGCCGATCGAAGTGGTCACCAAGGCCAACCTGAAGGACGGCGCCGGCAAGCTGTTCGATCGGTACATTCCGAAGTAACCGAAAACGTTCGCGACGATCTTCAACCGGCGGTTCAACATCGGACGAGGGCACGATCGCCAAGTCGCAGGAATCGACCGAGTCGGCAGAGCAGAACGGGAAGGAGTCTGGCAAGAAGGTGGCTGCTGAAAATGGGGAGGCAAATGATGGAGAGAAGAAAGATCCAGCAAAAGACGAGTACGGTTCGCAGAAGGAATCGAAACAGGATGCGTTAATTTTCGACTGTATTTTTAAGTACGGTAAAGATTTGCATAATAAATAACTAATTGCGAAATTTGCTCGTTACGTCAAGCCGCTGCGTACCAAGTGCTGGCTCATCTGGTTCAGTTAGGCTACGAAAGCGCCTTCTCGATGACCTCGGTGACAAGCTTCATCGCTTTTAACGAAATCGCTTTTTCTGCCTAAAAATCTCGCGAGAATTTAGAGCCACACAATATTAATACAGAAAAGTATTCCGGGACACTTCGAAACTGGAAATTAAATCTTGCTGGAAACTTTAGTCGCCAAATTGGACGGTGAAAGCGATTCTATTCATGAATAATGTTAAATACAATTTTATATTTTTTATCTATATCGATTGGTTCAAATTATTGTTGGAGACGATGAACTCACTAGAGGAAAAATCTCCTGTTCTGACTTTAAATTGGACAAAGCAAATCTATGTCTTTGGCATGGCGTTTTTCATTTGATCAGATTTAAGGAAAACAACCATGCTCATGCTCATGCTCATGAACATTTTTAAGAAAAACAGAGAATTTAAAATATTGAAGAGATACGTTGTTTTCAAATGATAATTAAGGATTAGATAAGCATTTTTCAAATGTTTGGCAAGGATGGCTGTCAATACCACGATGTCACTAATACATGTACATCGATGACGTCAACAATGATGGTCATCAAACCAACACCACTGCATCGCACTAATACATAAGCACTCAGATTGCCTTCACGTTTCACCTTAATATGTTGGGATGTCTTTGGTCATCCTAGGACTCCCTGAAGTTAAGATATTTGGGTCACTGTAACAAGAAAAAGGTCGACGATTTTTAACCGCGCATCATAACCGCAAAGATTCAGTGAGTATGGCAGACTGTATTGCTGTTATGTTGGTATGTTCTGGACCATTCCAGGGAGTCCTTGTAACAGCCGTAGACCTACAGATCATAACTCCAGGGATCCCGTTTCGTAATGATCTGCTGACCAACATTCTGCCATTAAAATTTCTGCTAATTATTTTCTGCTTTTTATTTTTCCAATGATAAACTCTCTGCCATTTAACTTCTCTGTCTTTTACATTTTTCTGCGTTTGATTTTCGGCTCTTTGATTAATTCTGCCATTGAATTTTTTGCCAAATAGTTTTCTGCTTTTCTGCAATTTATATATTCTGCTGTTTTTCGATCTAATTTGCCACGTGATTTTGGCAAACAATTATCTGCCAATTGACCCAACCCCGCCTTGAGTTATTATTGTGTTTCAGTTGTTGTTGTTCTGCAATGCTTCGGCCAATGGTCCTGATTTCTCCAAGAAGACTCATTCGAACTGCTCATGCTCTACATGCTCTGATGTATTTCTACACTTTGTCACTTCCACACCAATCGCTACTGAATGCCCCTTTCGCTCTACCCTTACTCCAAACGGTTGCGCTATGTCGCTCAAAGCTGACTCAAAATAGCTGCGATCGGCTATGTATCGATCATTTATTAAATTGGTTATTATCAATGCTATCAATATTATTTTGCAATTTTGTTGATAACACAACATCAAAGACACATTTGTCAGCAATTTCCACCATGCCAAATTAAAATTGAAGGCAAACTTTGGTAGTGCAGGCCAAAAGAACGCTGCACTGGTATTTTGCTAGGGTACGTTCGATTGAGGGCTAGTTCCGCACTGAGTGCCGCACTCAGAGCTGTCAAAGTGTTTCTTTGAAGAAATTCGCGCGAGTTTTGCCGCCATCTTAGAACTAAAACTCTAGTGCTGCACTAGATTTGTTTTTCAGTTTCATGCGAGTTTCACGCACACTTACAAATGATGTTCGATTGAACCAAAGTGGAAACAACGAGTGCGGCACTCAATGCCGCACCGGCTCTTCAAACTGACGTTCCATTAGATTCTCTCCTCTCTGAATATATTCGATTGTGACTCGGGGCAGCGGACGGAGTAGGCAAAGAAATCCATGAATTATTTGTATCGCTGGAAGAATCAATTGACCAACTAGCCAGCAGCCAGTCGGCATAGATTCATTCGGCGATAATAAGTGAGAGATTTCTGATCTTTGAACGGAAAATCAGGACTCTTGGCCTCGGATGATTTGTCAGGTAAAATTGATATAAGTATTATTTTTACAGGCGATTTAAAAGTTTGTACCTACTGCTCAAAGGTCATTCTCACATATTTGAAATCGATAAATACCACTACTGATATTAAGTCAGATTTTAGAGCATTACAGGAGGATCTTTCCAATAAATTGTCGGTTATACCTCAGAACACAAACGACTCTTCTATAGGAAATTTACATCGTCGAAAAGTATCCGTTGGTTACCAGGAAGAACGTTTCGTATCAAGCCATCCTCGAACTATTTCTACCGGGGATAGAAAGTCAATGTTGCAACAATCTAGCTCTTTGCGTTCAATATATGAGGAAATGATAACAGTTCTGCCCCGACAAAATCATGGATTTGAAATTTTGGCTTACCTTTTTAGTTCTCAGAAATCCTCAAATACTCGTCAAGCTGTAGCAATCTTGAACGCAATGATAGAAGCAAATTTTATCATTCCTCCAGCTCCAATAGAATCTTTATCACCGCAAGTTGATGACAGTAACATTGCTGACGACTTCGACGAAAACACTGTCTATACATTCGTAGAACTGGAAGAAATGTATGACATGATACACGATTCGCATTCTGTGTCCCTGAGACGCTCAGAACCCCATAAAAACTCGTTCGGTAAGTATATATACAGCGATTCCACGTGAAACAGGCATTATCCAAATCAAAAGCTCAACTTTTTCAAAAAAATGGCATTGAAGTTCCTTGTCCGAAATGAAAAAATCCAAAACAATGGGGGTATGGTCAAAGGCCGTGTCCGTACATTTTTTTAAATTTCCTAAAAACATTTAAAAACGATTTTTGAAAAAAAAACTCATTTTTCAAAAAACCATATTTCCAGAACGCCAGAACCAATGCTAGAGCGTCATATTTCAAAAGTAAGTTTATTGTAATTGATTGTTTATTTGTGACGAGAGCCTGTTAGTTTACAACTTCGTAGAGCTTTTAAGGAAATATGTGTTAAGGTCCGAAAAAACAGATGAATATTTCAAAAAAATATACCAATTTCATTTGATGATTCATAGGTCTCGGGACCAGAGTTCGGAAAACCATTCACACTCCAAATCGAGTAGGCTTCCTCACAGCAAACACTATCGATACTCACCGTGAGTGCGAGGGCTGAGTAAATTTACTCATATTTGAGTAAAATGTGGGAGTGAGAAAAGAAAAAAATGTGGGTGTGAGTAGGCCGTTTCCAACAATTTGTTATTTACAAAATCAATGACCATTAGGGTGACAAGAAAAAATGAAAATTTTGGAAAATCTGAAGAGATACCCCCTGGATCGATTCTTTAGGTAATAATAAGTTACTGTGCCAATTTAGAGTCAAATCGGTTAAGGCTAAGGGGTCGGAAACTCGAGTTCATGCGTCGTTTTTACGGATTAGTTCTCCTTTTACTCTGATCTTATTTTTCGATAATTATAAATATAACGTGGAAGATAGTACTACCTATAACGACTTCGGCTTAAAAATGTACCAATCATAAAAATGCACCATTCGTGATAGTGTCACTTTATTAATAACTGCTCGAAGCGAAATTGTAAGTTACTTTGTTCGTAATTTTGTCGGTCTCGTAGATCACTATTTTCGGAACATTTCGTCATAAAATCCCGCAACACGATGAAATCATTGCAAACCTCACTGTAAAGTTTTGATATAATTTAATCAGAAACCACAGAAAATACAATTTGATATATTGCTTAAATAGCAATAGGAGTAAAAGCCCTTCTCACAGCGTCGTGGCTCGGAAGGCACGCCGACGGGGGAATGAATGATAATTTGGCGCCGCGTTCGAATTAAAACTATTTCTAAATAAATGATTGTGTGTCTTACAGCAGCCGGCTGCCTAAGACCTATAAATTTGCAACTGATAAACAAATTGCTTATGGTCGCATCACCTACCACGGTGAATCCTGACCTCATACCCATCTCACTAACCCCTCAAAACTCATGTGATACTTTGTCGGAGACGCAGTCGATTTAGCGGTCCCATCACTCAAGTATCGGACTAACATTCCCATCCACTTCCCCGTGTCTTACCACTGGTCGTGGCCGGCGTCGGTATTGATCAGCATGACAGGGACCTTTGAAAATTGCGAAGGGGTGATGATTGGTTCCTACTTTTCATCTGTGGTCCACGGAGCAATTTTTTGGGTCCTGGTCAACAACGAAGTAGCAGCTACGGGTAGACACCAATGTTATGCTAAATCGGTTAAGGCTAAGGGGTCGCTTTTATCGTTGAAGTTTATATGGGGAAAATCGCTAAAATGTATGGGGAAAACAACGCTTCAGGATTTTGGCAGCAGGTGGCGCAGGTCTCGCCCAAAATTGTCCAAGTGTGAGATTCTTGTAGGAAATTTAATTTCCTGCAACTTTGTCGAAGGGTGCAAGAAGATCCGACTTGATCCTGATGAATAACTCATGCGCAATGCGATGAAAAGAAATTGGCTTATATACTTGAAAGAATATAAGGGGTATATAAGAAGTACATAAAAAATATTTTTTACTAGAAAAATCATCAAAAATCAGGATCAACTCGGATCGTTTTGCACCCTTCAACAAAGTTGTAGGAAATTAAATTTCCTACAAGAATCTCACTCTTGGAAAATTTTGGGCGAGACCCGCGCCACCTGACAGAAAAATATTAAAACGATGTTTTTCTGCATACAGTCATCCCACATATTCGGAACACCCACAAATTCGAACACTTTTGTGGTAATTTGTCAATAGGATGCCAAATGCAACTTTTCTGTCGACCCTGCTATTTTTAGGACCTTTATTTGTACATTATCTTGCTATTCCACTAGTAAAAGTAGTACTTTTCAACAAAAACTGCATTTCAAGATTATTTTATCCAGAGCAGCAAATACTGCCTCCAAATTGCCTGTTCCATGATTGTGGGATGTTATTGTGCCTCCCACAATTGTGGAACACCTGAATTTAACTGATATTTTCACAAAAAAGTTATCAGACCATTCATAAAACATTACTAAGCATGTGTTTTATTGGTTTCAGAGTGTGAAGTAAGAAAAAAGTGTTCCGAATTTGTGGATTTCAGTTTGGATTT
The DNA here is from genome assembly GCF_015732765.1 of Culex quinquefasciatus. NCBI lineage: Eukaryota > Metazoa > Arthropoda > Insecta > Diptera > Culicidae > Culex > Culex quinquefasciatus. Next base: position 100,737,549 of record NC_051863.1, read on the forward strand.
TTTCTTCAAAAACTTGCTATAAAACGTAAAAATGTACAGCCGGTCTATACATCAATCGAAAGATCGCAAGAAAAGCTTTCACATGAAGGTAAAAGCAAATCATTATGTTCAATTCACGATTTTCTATGATTTGTTGAACATTGGCCGATCTGTAAACCGTTCCGAATATGTGGGATGACTGTACATTTTGTGATTTTCCCATATAAACTTCAACGGTAAAAGCGACCCTTAACCTTTACCGATTTGGCTCAAAATTTGCACAGATACTTATTTTTGCCAAAGGAATCGAATCAGAGGGTATCCCTGATGTAATTTTTTTTATTGTCACCCTAATGACCATATCAATCCAAAATCATACGTCTTTATCAATCGGTTGTACATTCTAGGTAGGGTCAATGTCTATAGATCCGAAGGTTCTGTGTTGGTGTGGTATAAATATATAATTCCCTTATTTAATGAAACCGCAGCTCATGTCGTCCTCGGACTATTTCATCTACTATCCTCTTCCTTCCGCTCGGCGGCAGCGACAGACACTGCACCAACGGACGACATCGAGGACAGCTTCTCGCGGCCGGAAGCGATCAGTTTCTCGACGGACTTGCCCTTCAGCTCAATGACCTCCTTGTTGATGCGGGTTGAGTATTTCGAAACCTGCGCAAGTTCGAAACTACGGCGAACGATGTACCACCTTTGTAGCTACTAGCAACCAAAATTTACCAATTCCTTTCGGAAACTTTCGCGAAAACAAATTTAAAACAAAAAAAAAATGATCGGCATCGCCTCATTTTTGAGCAATAAAAAATCAACGCAAACTTGACAAGCGGGTGTGCGATGGAGACGTAAAACAAATCAATGTTTTCGACAAAGCAGGTTGGGCGCTGTCAAATGTTCGTTGACAAGAGGAATTTAATTCCTTAATACATTAAATGCGCAAATTAAATATATTAAGGTCAGTTTCGCGCCCCTCGTCAATACCCTTTCCAACTGCCCAATGGGCCAAGCTGTTCAGGGTATCTTGCAAGGGTTCTAGCAGATCTTCTTCTTTCTTGGCAGCGATTGAAACCACTGCGTCATCTGCGTACTGTATAAGGGTGCAGTCTCCGGTCAAGCAATCATCGATGTCGTTGACGTAGAAGTTATACATGGATGGACTAAGGCTTGAGCCTTGTGCCAAACCCATGTAACTTATCCGGGTGATTGAAAAATCACCTTGCACAAAGTGCTTTTGAATGGCAACCACCCGGACCTGTCGCCATTCGTGTGGAATTATGTTCTGCTCCACGAACGTGTTGAACAGTTTCAACAGACGCTGCTTGGCGACGTCCGGAAGATTTTTCAGCAAGGTGAACTTGATCTTGTCCGGACCAGGAGCAGTGTTGTTGCCCGTCAATAGTGCTATGGAGAGCTCTACCATCGAGAAGGGAAGATTAGAATCGCTCACATCAACAACGTCGAATGATGGTTGTGTCGGCACCGAGTCCGGACACACCTTCTTGGCGAAATCCAATATCCACTTGTCCGATTTGTCCACACTCTCGTTCGGAACGGAACCTCTACGCATGGCCCTCGCAACGCGCCACAGAGTGCTCATGGACGTATCTGCTGGTAGTCCTTCAACGAACTCCCGCCAGTACAAACGCTTCTTCCGCTGCAGGGTATTACTGTACCTGCGATCAAGAGCTCTGTACTTTTGGAAGTTCGCTCGGGATCCATACTTGCAGAAGTGCACATAAGCTACAGACCTGGCCGCCGAAAGATCCGTACACTCCTTGTCCCACCAGGGAAGTGGAGGGTGCGTTCGGATGTATGGTCCCGGAACGGGTTTCGTCTGAGTTTGTAACGCACTGTCATAGATCAAATTAGCCAGAAACGCATATTCTTCAAGCGGTGCCAACTCAGCTCGCAACTCAACTCCAATGGAGACTGCCTCCGCGTACTGTTTCCAGTCGATATTTCGCGTCAGATCCTAAGGCATCTCCACCGTTGTCGATTGCTGTGGGCCATGGATAACCAGAATAGCGATCGGCAAATGATCACTGCCAAGAGGATCTTGAGGCACGTTCCAGTCACAAAGAACTGCCAGACTGTTGGAACAGAGCGACAAGTCGATGGCACTCGCCTTCGTACCGGACGTGGTTGGCGTTGGTGGTGTTGCAATCCGCGTAACTTGCTTGTCCCTGTTTAGGAGGGTCATCTGGAAGTCGTCGCACAGTTCATGAATCAGATATGCTTGAGAGTCTGTTTTGTGACTTCCCACTCGGTGCTGTGAAGATTAAAGTCACCCAGAACCAGTCGCAACAGCTTAAGCATACCCCACAACTTTTGTCGAGTTAACGACACCTGTGGGGGAACGTAGACGGACACAATGCAAATGTCCAGTCCTCTGATCGTGGCCTGTACTGCGACTGCTTCGATTCCTCCTAGCTTCGGGAGCGTGACCTTTCTAAAAGTGTGGCATTTCCTGACCCCAATCAGTACGCCTCCACCTCTATTTGGCCCTGCCCTGCTCTCTGTGATGATGTTGTACCTATCCCCGGAAAGCTGGTGTCTCATCTCCGATAAGAAACGTTTCGCTCAGCGCAAACACATCACAGTCCCGTTCGAATGCGAATTGTTGAAAATCGTTTAACTTGGGGGTTAAACTTCTACAATTCCATTGTAGAAAGGAGATGCCGTTTTTCGTTGTTGGTGTATTACCCATCAAAGGAAATGAACGACAAGAGGGGCATCGTACTAGCAAGCTGTAACCCGATGTGTCTAGCGAGAGGCTCAAACCGCTTTATGATTAAACGCGTTGGTTCACTCACAAAAGAGCCCAGCCATTCCACGATTGTGGAAAAAGGAAGGACTCCTTTGAAGGCATCGGTGATCGGATTCGGTTGAGGAACCGATTTTTGGAGGATCTTTGGCATCTTGGGAATGGGTTTTAGCGGCTTGAGAGGTATCGGTGCCGGCTTCGGAGCTGGCTTACCCGACGGACCGAAAGGAAAATCCTCCTCGAAGTTCAACGAGTCACTTTCCTTACCCTTGCCGCCAGCGGCTTTTCTGAACTTGGAAACCTTGTTGCGCTTCGGATTTGACCCGGAAGAGTCACTTTCCTCGTCTCTCTGGAAGAGGACTTCCACATCGGATTCCTCGTCCCCCGAATCTTCGTCCGCCAAAGAAGCGAAGCGTTTGGGTGGGTCACCGACTAAGGATTTCCGCGAAGGACTTCTGGGAGCGTTCCCTCAAGGATCGCTTCATCTTGTCCTCACGCTCCTTGTAATTTGGGCACTGCCGAGTTTTGTGCGGTTCCCCGCCACAAAGCAGGCATTTTTCAGCCTGTTTTGGCATTCCACGTCCTTATGGGGACCGGCGCACTTTGAGCACTTGCTCTTGTTGCTGCAGTAGGTCTTGGTGTGTCCCAACTGATGGCAGTTTTCGCAGCTCATCACTCGCGGAACGTACAATCGAACTGGAAGCCGAAGCTTGTAAAGCTCAATGTAGTCCGAAGAGCTGACCCGGCAAAAGTCACCCGGAACGAAGAAATGAACTTCTTCTGGTCACCCTCAATGGTAACGTTGCCCAATTGCCGGCATTCGAGAACCTCCACCGAGGCAGTTTGGGGATCTTGAAGCGTCCCACAGCGTTTGCTATGTCCCCCAGAGTTAAACCATCGTCCGTAACCACTCCGTCGATCTCGACTTTGTGGGCCGGAATCCAAACACGGTACTCAATGCTGAACCGAACCGAGTAACGATCTGATTAGCTTGCACCGCGGAGTTCACGATCACGCGGAGTTCACGATGTTCAGCTTGATACATTCGACCACCCCAGGATAGTGCTTCTGCAAATCCTTGGTGATCTGTACAAAGTTTAGCGGTTTCTGTTTGGGCTGGAAGAAGACCACCCATTCCGTTTGCGATCCCTCTTGATACAGACGAGGACGAGGAATCGGTTTGTGAGAATCAGGATTCAGGGGCGGGGAGGGATTTGGATCCGGATTCGGCACCGGTGTTGGAGGAGGAATTGGATCTGGATTGGGAGGAGGAATCGGGTCTGGAGTCAATGGAGGAATTGGTGGTTGAGGGGGAACCGGATTCGGATCTGGTTTAGGACGCTTTCGCTTCGTCCTCTTAGACCCGTCCGAGGATCCTCTTTATCACCAGCATCCTTATCCTTCAGAAAGTGGTCCCTGTTGGTAGTATTTGAAGGAACTCCCGAAACAGAGTCCTCCATTTCCACGTCCTCGTCACCCACATGTAACCTATGGTATTTGCATCCCAAGATTAGTGCGATCATTTGTTCCGCGGCACGTTACGGAGGGAGCACTTGAGAAGGCTTGCGAGCAGAACGACCTATTAGCGTAGCTGTCCAGCCCCTACGGACGCTACCAACGCTGCACCGCTAGTTGCGCTAGTCACCGCTAGGAGCGCACGAGATCATCGCAAACGGCCGCCTTGTGTAGCGGCGATGATCAGGACGATGGGACGATGGGACAAAGGAGTCCAGAAGGGGGAGGTTGAGGATCGCTGGGAAAACCCCGCCATTGCAACGGTCACTTTGACTGGTATTTTGAAGAGGACTGTCGATATCTGTGAAAATCGCCGTTACGTACGTGAAGTTTTGTGAAAGTGAAGAGGAAGATCCGGTAGACGCCATCCCGGAGGAAAGCCGTCCGACGATCGGAGATCCGGACGCAAGCAGGAGGAGCCTGCGTTGATTTGTGGACATCCAGGTAAATGTCGTTGCTTCCCCGATCTATCGCCGTCCAACCTCCCTTCGCCATCGCTAATTTCCGTCTAATTGTGCCCACAGAACCCCTCGGTGTTCGTACGCTTCGCGTACAGGCCGGCGCAGACGCATCCGTTCGCCGTAAGCCACCCGACACCGGCGGTATTCCCCGCGCGGTACCCAGTACCGCCGAGCACGATCGCTCACGCACGAGGATCGCCCGCGACTCCGCCATTTTGGTCTGCGGACCAACCGTCGCGAGATAAGACGCCAGCCTCGCCAGCCGTTACACCAACCGACGCCGGAAACCAGGCAGACCGGTGGGTTCGTCCGCCGTAGTCCCAGAGTCCGTCAACACACTCGGGAACGTCGAGGCAGGTGGCGCAGAAGAGGGTCGAGTACGAGCAGCAGCTGACCGCACATAGCAGTGCGTGAGACGACCAACTCGTGGTTGCAGTACGAGAGAGAGGAAGACGTGTCCCGCCCCGGTTGACCGAGTCCCGGAGGTCGGTGGAGGTGTGTAGCCGTTGTTCCAGGAACGCGAGCTGAGAGTGGAGAGAAAGCGGAAGCAGCAGTTCCGGAAAGGGCCCGAAGAAGAAGGAAGAAGGACGTGTGAGGTAGGAGTAGTTTTTAAGAAAGTGGGAGAATGAGGAACGGTACTACGCAGCTTGGCTGCCAATAAATGTTTGTAACCGGAATAAAGTGGGTTTGTTTTATCCGTAGGTCCAATCGAGTGTTTCCCTTTTCGATTCCGGATTATCATGCCGACCCTGAGGCAAAAAGGGGGGTCTCACTAATGCTGGGGTAGCCCACCATTTGTTACACTTGGCGCCCAACTAGAAATTAGTTTAACTGTTTCGTGTTTGGGTTCACTTGAGAACTTTAAACGATTTGCTCACTTCTCTGGGAAAACGCCCATTATTCAGGCGCAAAAGTTGTCTAATCGTCAAAATACAAACAGAAGCGACGCTAATATTTAAATTTTTGAGTTCCGAGGAGAGGGTTGGGAAGTCTACGTGAGGAGGAACGACCACCAGACATTGACAAAGTAATTGGTTGGAGATTTCTCAAAATTTTGTTTGAATTCCGGAGTAGAAATCGTATCGGTGGAGTGTCGTTTCCTTCGGACAAGTTGAGTGAAAACTCCAGGCAAAATAAGTGATTTATTCCCCGTACAAAAGTACGATTACAAAAGTTTCGACACACACTAGTTTTTTTAACAATTATTCGCTATTTGCTCATTCATTCAAGAGCGTAATTCAATTCTAGGCTTTTTTCAATTCATTGTTGATCCGTTGGTGTTCATCAATGAACAGTTTCATTCACTAGGTTATCAAACTATCTCAGTTAGCGAATCAATTTTAGGTATTTTTTTAAATTTGTAGTTGTGATTGCTCATTTCTAGTATTTTTTAAAATAAATTTTCTTTTTAATTACAAGATCTTTGATTTTCCTTGCACGCAAGATGGATATGGTTCATTTGTTGTCACTGTATCGCGGGATTTTTTTTTGCCCAATGGGCATTGGGTTAAGTTCACTATCTTTTGTGATGTACCCTGGTTACTGTTCATACTACAAATTACTCGAATCCATTGGATCGGAAGACGAGGGGTTATTTTGCAGACATGGTTTATCCCAATTCGGCGCAATACAGTCGATGAACTGTATGACCTTCTTGGGATGGTTGTGGTGCCATACATCGTACGGCGTAAGAAGGTGCGATCCAAAGAACCGCAGCCTTCGAGACACAAGTGCTCCGCAGAGGCAGAGTAAATGTACCGAGCTTTCCAGCTCAGTTAAACAAAAACGACAGAGGTTGTTAGGCCACCTTCCGATTTTGTGTAGGTGATATCTGGCAGGACAATGTCCTGTTAGAAGCCCTACGAGTATTCGTAGTTCCCTACTGTTTAAGCCAAGAAGTTTCCTGGCAATTGGAGGACTTGGAGTGATAAAAGTTTTAGCTTGTCTCAATCCTCGCATCTCGCCCCAGATTGAAGCGATTTGCGATTGTCCCCAATTAGTTATATCTTGCTTCACGGCACTTTTTGAGATTCCAAGGAACGGCTCGGGACCCACGAAGATGTTTGATGATCCTTGTCTGGCAAGTTCATCAGCCATGTCGTTGCCTTCAATGCCGCAGTGCCCTGGGACCCAAAACAATATGACTCTGTTATGCCGAGAAGCAAGTTCCCTGAGGGAAGCGACGCACTCCCAAACAAGTTATGATTCGCATTTAGAGGATTTTAATGCCAATAGTGCAGCTTGGCTATCCGAGAAAATACAGATTTTTGCGTGTCTATAATTTTAATACACGTCCTCGCACAGATGTGTATGGCATACACTTCTGCTTGAAAAATGGTAGGCCACTTTCCCATAGATATGGTTTCCCTGGTTCGAGGACCGAAGACTCCAGCTCCAGTAGAAGTGCCCATTTTTGAACCATCCGTAAAGAAACGAATAGTTCCTTCCGGAAGTGTAGGTCCTCCATTACTCCACATTTGGCGATTTGTTTCAATCACCTCATATGGAATGTCCATGTTGGGCCTCACCTCCATGCAGTCCGAGACTGAAGTTGCAAGGGGGGAAATGTCAAAAACCTTCACGATCCGCGAGTGACCCGTCCCGAGCAGGGGTAAATAACACGGGAATACCAAATTTTGGTATTACTTGGGCAATAACAGGGACAAAATGTGCCCTTGGTTGCCCAGTAATAGATGGTAAAATACCATGAAATCATACCAAAGTCTTGTATGTGGAAGGGCACAACAATACCAAACCATGTTATTCCAAGGGTAAAATAATACCTCAAAATAAAACCATTTCAATACCAAGTTGAGGTCTTCTGGATTTTTGAACATTGCTTGAATACCAAAACTTGGTATTGCCATGGTTTAATTTTTAGGTATTCCCGCGCCCTTGGAAAATCAGATTTTGGTATTCCTATGGTCTTCCAAATACATGATTTTGGTATGATTTCATGGTATTTTACCATCTATTACTGGGCAACCAAGAGCACATATTGGTCGCTGGTATTTGCACAAGAAATACCTAAATTTGGTATTTTCATACCATTTTTAGTGCAACAGTTGCAGTTAGTGAAAAAACGGAAATGAGCCATATGCAACAGCCAAATCTACTCACCTGATGATTCCATGTTGTTCTTAGTGATATTCTTCACCACATTGAATGCATTTGTCATTGTTGAACGGCCTGTGCTTGAAGTTCTTGAAGATTCTGAAAAATAACAAGATTGAAAAATAAGTGTTATTAAAATGAAACTGGATTGAAATTCACCAAAATTCTATAATCTGTCGATTAACTCGTTTTTCAAAGTATTTGGTTATCCCAACTTAGAGAAATTTCAACGCTTAAAAAAAATCTTAGTGAGTATATAAAAAAAATTGAAAATCAGCTTTAACATTTTTGGGTTTCAAGTCATTTTAGCGCAAAATTAATTATCTCATCAAAATTTATAAAAAAAAATCCCATAGTTTCAGAGGAATTTTGTTGCGGCCGATTGCCTCAACCTGAGACTGGTTCACTCTAATTTCGCGGGACTGTAATCCACGATTCGGAACGAAATAAAACACGCGTTTTTTCTCTAGAAAATTTCTACGTGACCGATTTATTTACAGGTGTTGATCGTACAAGGTTTGCGAACGGAATGAAAATTCTTGCACTTCCTCTTTCTCTCGTTCTTTGCGCGCGCTCTTTCTTCGCGCCAAAACCGTCGATCAGGTCGCCGTTGCTTTTTCGCCGCTGACGTTTGACAGCGGCGGCGGGGGGTTTGCCGATCGCAGCAACCAGTGCTGCCATCTGACATGGTTTTTCATTTCACGCTTGAAGAGCCTACCAAACGGACGCGATAGCGGACATTCTCCCGCCCGCTGCGAAGCTGAAACTCCTTTAAGCCTTGAAGCTTCTTCTGGCCGACGATCTGGACTGGGTGCTCCGATTCCGGGTAGAATTTGACGACAATGTGGTGACACTTGGAGGGTTGTACAGGTAGTTGGTCGGGATTGGTCGTTATCTGTTGCGGAGTAGGTTTCTGGATGATGCGACAGGTTCCGCCGGTATTTGGCTTCCTCTGGTAGGTTTGGTTCTTGGATACGATCACCGGTTCTCAAGCGGCCATCGCTATCGAGTACCTGTGGGCGAGCTGGCTGGTACGTGGCTGCACTCAGTTTCTGCTCGAGGTTCGGTACAGGGCCCTCCGACGGCAGCGTGTCCTTGTAGCGAGTAGCGTCTGGCTCAACAGCACAGCGCGGAGAAATTCGGGTATCCGGGATCGGACTCGGAATTTGAAGCACATAGCGATCGTTCTCGTTACGGCGGTGGGTTATCTGTACTTGACTATCTACCCTTTCGTTCTCGGTGGAGAGGAGTGTTGACTCTACGGTCTTTTTCAGGGTATCCAGGTGCACAACATTCGCATGGAGAATAGAGTGACTCACCTTGTCGCACGGATCGTAGGTACCCGTGACAATCCAACCCAGATCTGTCTCTCGGAGCGTTACACTGCCGTTGCGCAGCTTCACCTTGTCCGACCGCAGCAAATCCCACATGTAGTTGGAGGCCATCACCAGGTCGATGTCGTTGGATTCGAAGAATTGTGGATCTGCAAGCTGCAGTCTGTTGGGAATTTTCCATCCGGACGTGTCGATCCTCTCGGACGGAATGATTCCCGTTGGCTTCTCCGAGACGAGGCAGGAAATGGTATCCCGGAAGTCGACGTACCTCGAAGAAAAGTTCAGGCTGACACTTCTCCTCGCTGGAGTTTTCACGGCGTTCGCTCCAATCACCGTCACGTTGCACTTTGTCAGCGGAAGCTCGAGCTTACGTGCCATCGCCGCTGACAGGATGTGGGCTTGCGATCCGGAGTCCAGGAGTGTGCGACACGGATGTAGTCGACCGTGCTTGTCCACTACGTTGACGATTGCTGTCTGCAACAGCACAGGTCGGGAGGTTTGCAGCAGCCCGCTGTTACAGCACGATGTCGTTTGCTCGGGGTTGTCGGCTGAGTTCATGTTACTGGACGAAGACTGCGGAACAGCTTCGAACTTTGGCGGTGCTTGTTCACTCGGTAGGTCCATGTGAAGCAAATTATGATGTCTCTCTCCACATTTACAGGTCCACACGGAGGGACACTTCTTGACCTGGTGGCCAATTCTCAGGCAGTTATAGCAGGCTCGTGCCTCTATCACCTTCTCCAGCCTTTGCGGGACGGACATGCTGCAGAAAGCACTGCATCTGTAGTTCGGATGGTTGCCACCGCAAAACTCGCACACCATCTCGCTTGTGGTCGTGGCTGCAGCGGACACCTTCGGCGAGGGTTTCGTTGATGACGGCTGCTTGGAAACTGTCGGCGTGACAGCATATGGCTCTTGGTCGGAGAGCTCGCATCGCTCGAGAATGTGGCATCGCTTCCTCAAGAAGTCGACGGTCGCTTGGTACGCCGGTAGTTCGCCTTTCTCGATCGTCGCTTCCCAGAGCTCTCTCGTCTCACGGTCCAGGGCCGATGCGAGGATATTGACTACGACGAGCTCCGATACTCCCAACAGCTCTTGCTTGTGGAAGCGTAGTCCTTCGACGTGCCTGGAGCACCGCTCGACGACATCTCGCAACTCTTTCGATGATCGCTTGTCCATCTTCTTTAGCTGCAAAATGCCTTGGATGTGTAGATCGATTATTAGTCGCGTGTTCTCGTACTGCTCCTCCAGTTCCTTCCACGCTCCCTGGTAGTTATTATCCTGGATGGTTCGTAGGTCGATCTTCCCTTCCGCTTCACCGACGAGCGCCTTGTCCAGGTGGTACAGCTTGACGGCATCGGAATCGGACGAATTGCGCATCAAGTCCTGGAACATGGCCTTGAACTTTGCCCAGTTCTCGTAACGTCCGTCGAACGTTGGGAGTGGAGCACGCAACGCTTGCTGGTGGATAATGACCTGTTGTGCGGCTTGGACAGCTGGAAGCACAACCTGGGCAGGTCTTTCATGCGCGGTCAGCAGCATTTCCAACGCGACCAGCGTTCGGTTGTAGAGCTGCTCGAACTCCAACCACTTTTCCTCCTGCTGTTTGGACACCTCATCTGTCTCCACCAGGTCCAAAATCTTGTTGTGAATTTCGTGACACTCACCGTAGTATTTCTCCACGTTGCGCTGATGGACTCTCAGCTGCGGCGGGGCCACGTCGGCCTCCCGTGGTTGGGCGCCTGCTTGGGCACCTGGCTGGGCGCTTGGTTGCACGGCATGCAAAACTCGCGTGAGCTTTCCCTTCACCAAGCTTCGCTTCTTCGAAAGCGCCTTGATTTCACCGTCTGCCATCTTTGCCTTCTTCTTCTCCCACAGCTTTTTCGGCGTCAGCGGTTTCACTGAAGACGGCACTAGCACTTCGACGACGGGTTTCTTCTCCTCAAATTCTTCTTCTTCGCTTTCCGGTTCCGTGTGCAGCTTCAGGAGCGACCGCCACATAGAGTCAGACCAGCAACGCTTGTGCCGCCTGCACTCTACGGATTGTTCCACTCGTGGGAACCACTGCAAAATGGCGTCGCTGCGCTTCTTCACTGCTCACTCACTCCACGAAACTTTCTGGCACTTCTTTTGCGGGCTCTTGCCGCCACTGTTTCCGTCGTTGCAGGCCACGGAGTCGCCTTCCGGAAGGATCTTTTCTCACTTCCAGTGCACACACTCGAAATCTTCTTCCGGATGTGTTCTCCTGCTCGCACGATTTCCCGGAATCCACTGCACACTTCACTCGCGGATCCGACGGTCGAATGTCCAAATGTCCGGTACGAATGGACCAAATGTTGCGGCCGATTGCCTCAACCTGAGACTGGTTCACTCTAATTTCGCGGGACTGTAATCCACGATTCGGAACGAAATAAAACACGCGTTTTTTCTCTAGAAAATTTCTACGTGACCGATTTATTTACAGGTGTTGATCGTACAAGGTTTGCGAACGGAATGAAAATTCTTGCACTTCCTCTTTCTCTCGTTCTTTGCGCGCGCTCTTTCTTCGCGCCAAAACCGTCGATCAGGTCGCCGTTGCTTTTTCGCCGCTGACGTTTGACAGCGGCGGCGGGGGGTTTGCCGATCGCAGCAACCAGTGCTGCCATCTGACATGGTTTTTCATTTCACGCTTGAAGAGCCTACCAAACGGACGCGATAGCGGACAAATTTGATGAAACCTTTCAATACCAAAATAATACCAAAATGTGGCATCCTGACTTAGAAATTTTTCCACAATGTCAAGTCATTTCTTTAGGGGGTATATCAAAAATGTTTAAAATCAAGTTTGAAATTTCCGGTTTTCAATGGAAGCATTCGCTTTGAGACATCATTTTAGCGCAAAATTAATTATTTTGTCAAAATTGGTCAAAACTTTCCCATAGTTTCAGAGGAATTTGATAAAACATTTTAATACCAAAATAATACCAAAATGTGCCAACCTGACTTAGAAAATTTTCCACAATGTCAAGTCATTTCTTTAGGGGGTGTATCAAAAATGTTTGAAATCAAGTTTGAAATTTCCGGTTTTCAATGAAAGCATTCGCTTTGAGACATCATTTTAGCGCAAAATTAATTATTTTGTCAAAATTGGTCAAAATTTTCCCAAAGTTTCAGAGGAATTTGATAAAACACTGTAATACCAGAAGAATACCAATATGTGGTGTTCGACCATTGACAAATTCTGCAATATTGCAATATCAAAACAATACCTTTAATTGGTATGATAGCACATTTTGCTCTTGCATAATCCTTAAGACAAATTTTAAAGGGTCCAGGAATACCAAAATTTGGTATTGATACCAGAGAAAGGTATTATTACGCATTTCCCTTGTTATTTACCCATGCTCGGGATTGTAACCGTTGGTTCCAATCCTGACGAATATAGGCTTCGCCACAACACTTTATTTCCCATATTCACCACATTACACTCTACGCCAGTTGCGAAGGGGCGAAGCTTATAGTGTGAACGAGGCTGATGCCCATCAATTTCCTGTGGGGTAGCATGGCGGCGCCCACTTACGTCAAACGGAAATTGGTGGGAAATCATGGACTCGGGAATCAACAAGAGAGCGCGATTTGGGGAAAATCGGCCTCTTTTAATCAGGCGTCCGAGCAGTTCGGATGTGCTCCAGCGGAGGGTAGCCAATCGCCCTCGCCATCGTCGGAACCCGGAGGTTCCGAGAGCACCCGCTCCGTCTCGGATTGGTCGGCCTAGGCTTTGTAAGTCGCGTTGCGCATCTGCCTACGTCTAAACGTAAAAGGACCCCAACCCGTCGTCTGGCGCCTCCCCGCGCCATAACCATCAAGGACGACCACCCTCAGGCCGCTGGCCTTCAACGTAAAGGAGGAACCCCTCTCGGCGAGCCCAAATCGGTGGACTCCGGGGCTTGCCGATTAGTCAAGGAGGGAAGACGCCTGCCCGTCGGAGCCAGCAACGCCCGCTGGTCGTCCATCAACCCGGAACCGGCACGAAGCCGTAGAATCGAGCCGCCTACGAAGGTCGGCGAACGAAGCTGCATCCGGCAACCGAAGGACCGGACGAACGCAGCCAGGAACAAGCCGCCGCAGCCAGCAAACAACCCCCTTACGGGACCGTCGCCGCAGAGTCGAGGCTGGAAGCCACTCTGCCGGCCCGAACGTCGCCGGCGCGCGATCATCAGCTGAGTTTGCGCGGTAAGAATAGCCCTGAACGACCCACACTGACATACCCACACACCACTTCCAACTTCCCAAAGATCCCGCAATAAAGTGCTGTGATAAAGTTTAAATTCGTGGTTTTCCTGATTGTCCGTCACCTCCCCTGAATCACCTAGTAGCAATGCCGACCCTGGGACTACTCGGTCTGAGTCTCTTGCTCTGTGCTGGCCAAGCCATGAGTTTCACTTGGCTCCCAGCTCAAACAAGGCGAAAAGTGATCACGGTGGGTGGCCTCAATCAGAAAATCAAGGATTTTTCCAACGGGAGGTGGCAGGAATCCGAGCAATCTCGGTTGGTCACTGTCCACCTACCCTAGCAAAAAAAAATTGTAAAATGCATCGAATTGCGATTAATTACGGTCCTGATTAAAAAGAGGAACCTTTGCGCTTTCCAAAATCGTCTTTGGCGCGACTTAGTTCGTGGATTTTGGTTAGCAGCAAGTTTTGATAAACTTATGCTGCTTGTACATACTTTTTGTGTCTCTAAAAACGTCCTTTTGTGTGATCATACGACAATCAACGCAGCAGCATCAGTGTTATTTATTTCGTCTCGTCCCCTTTGTGTTTGGACTTGACGATCAACTTTATTGTGAATACCGCTAGCACACACAACAGCAACAACAACAAGAACAAAGCAGAGATGAGTTGGATTGCTTGGTGCTTGATCACCACCGAGTCGTCCAGTGCAATTTGCGTAGAAAATAGAGTGTTAGCGAGATAATCGATTGACGACCGTTTGGTCGGATGGCCGTTGGAGACGGAATTTGTCCCAACACAGTCCGTTCGGGTCTACCATAGACCGGCGGAACTTTTGTACCTGATTGAACCCACAATTTGTCGTAGACCCAGACTGTTGACGTGACGTCATCCCTGGAGAGACATTTGCACCTGTAAATGAACAAATCTTACCTGTGGGATGAAGCCGATAACTTAGGCAATAAGTAAGTCCTGTGAGGCGATCCTTAATCTAAAGTTTCACCTGTGATTCACCCGTGACCCAGCCATATGACAAGTGACGTCATCCCTGGTAGGTGATAGGTACCTGAAAGTCGTGTTTCTTTCTTAATTGAAGACAAGCAACCAAATAGGGGAAAGCCCCGACCCATAAACTTTATTCTTTCTTTAGTTTCTTTTTAAATTTTCTTAATTCTAGTACTTAAACTTAGTAGGAGATGCTGAAGAAATCTGTGGCCAAGATCGGCACCGACTTGGGTGCTAGGGGTTTATTGCGGCGTTGTCCCATCTTCCCTGGACCAAGTCAGCCGGTCTGGATTACCACGATATCCCAGCAGTCATTCCGAAAACTTGAGAGTACCTGAAAAGAAAAAGAAAAGAGAAATAAGTTGAAAGAATAAAGTAATTAGAACACCGTGATCTGATAAAATTAGCCGTTTGTTGGTTTTAATTTGTTAGTAGGATTAGTGTGTGTTTGTATGTGTTGATCTTGGCCACTCTCCCCTAAAGAAGTGTGGGTGGAGAATCCCACCTTCGTGAAAAGGGATGAGAGTTGCAAGATGGCATAAACCTTGGTGCTGTAACGAACCTAAACTACTCACCAGGTAAATCGGGAATCCATAGCCCAACGGGCCAGTTCGTGGACGACCAAGGGGTTAAAATGTAATTTCCCTCGGTCCGAGCGCGGCTGGTGGTGTTGCGGTGAGGGGATCGCCCGAAAACCAAAGGCCTAAACAAAGTTTTTATGATCTAATTAGTGATCAAACTTTTTAAAGTGTACACTTGTTTTTACTCACCTGTAGCTGCATCTTGCTGATCAAGATGGCTTACACGGTGTCCCGGGACCATTAGTGGACTCCTGCAGGCGACTTTTTGCGAAAAAAGTGCGTTCTGGCAGCGATGTTCCACGCAACAGTCCAACCCAGTTGGGACGGACAAGGATTTGTCGACTTACCCTAAAAATTGAAGCGCTTTGTTAAAATTTAACGTATTGTTACTTACCTGCAACATATCGTCGAGAACAAGGCCAGTTTTCGACGTTTTTGTCCAGTTTTTGTCACGAAAAGTTAACTGCACTACACTTTTGCATATTCGCTTTTGTAAATATTGCGATATGCTAACTTTGACAGTTGAATGTCATTTTGGGAACTGTCAATCAGTTGCCCAGTCAGGATGAAACCCATGTGGTGAATTCCGAATCAGATCGAATGTGATCTAAAGGTGGATTTTTTGTAAATAGTTCATGAAAATTAACATCGTTGATACGAGTTGTAAATAGAGTTGTCTACTAATGTTTTGGGAATGTTTTAATTTATTCTTTTAATATGTAGTGCATGTCTAAACTTTAATTTATTTAATTGTTTTTGTCATTTTTGCCAATTTGGCTTGTTTTGTAAATACATTGATATGAGCTGTGATTGCGTAGCAGTTGGACAAGTACATTTTTGCCTAAAATGAGGCGTGCTCATAGAAATTTGACCAATTACACTAGTCCACGAACCGAAGGAGAGCCGAAGATGATTTTGGAAACGCTTTGCGTTAAAAAAATGTTCATGAACTTCGTGCTTTCACATTTTTTCGCCGGGGTGGTGGATAGTGTAACCGTTGGTTCCAATCCTGACGAATATAGGCTTCGCCACAACACTTTATTTCCCATATTCACCACATTACACTCTACGCCAGTTGCGAAGGGGCGAAGCTTATAGTGTGAACGAGGCTGATGCCCATCAATTTCCTGTGGGTAGCATGGCGGCGCCCACTTACGTCAAACGGAAATTGGTGGGAAATCATGGACTCGGGAATCAACAAGAGAGCGCGATTTGGGAAAATCGGCCTCTTTTAATCAGGCGTCCGAGCAGTTCGGATGTGCTCCAGCGGAGGGTAGCCAATCGCCCTCGCCATCGTCGGAACCCGGAGGTTCCGAGAGCACCCGCTCCGTCTCGGATTGGTCGGCCTAGGCTTTGTAAGTCGCGTTGCGCATCTGCCTACGTCTAAACGTAAAAGGACCCCAACCCGTCGTCTGGCGCCTCCCCGCGCCATAACCATCAAGGACGACCACCCTCAGGCCGCTGGCCTTCAACGTAAAGGAGGAACCCTCTCGGCGAGCCCAAATCGGTGGACTCCGGGCTTGCCGATTAGTCAAGGAGGAAGACGCCTGCCCGTCGGAGCCAGCAACGCCCGCTGGTCGTCCATCAACCCGGAACCGGCACGAAGCCGTAGAATCG
The DNA here is from genome assembly GCF_015732765.1 of Culex quinquefasciatus. Lineage (NCBI taxonomy): Eukaryota > Metazoa > Arthropoda > Insecta > Diptera > Culicidae > Culex > Culex quinquefasciatus. The sequence goes on from NC_051863.1 coordinate 100,754,145, forward strand.
AGCCGCCTACGAAGGTCGGCGAACGAAGCTGCATCCGGCAACCGAAGGACCGGACGAACGCAGCCAGGAACAAGCCGCCGCAGCCAGCAAACAACCCCCCCCCCCTTACGGGACCGTCGCCGCAGAGTCGAGGCTGGAAGCCACTCTGCCGGCCCGAACGTCGCCGGCGCGCGATCATCAGCTGAGTTTGCGCGGTAAGAATAGCCCCTGAACGACCCACACTGACATACCCACACACCACTTCCAACTTCCCAAAGATCCCGCAATAAAGTGCTGTGATAAAGTTTAAATTCGTGGTTTTCCTGATTGTCCGTCACCTCCCCTGAATCACCTAGTAGCAATGCCGACCCTGGGACTACTCGGTCTGAGTCTCTTGCTCTGTGCTGGCCAAGCCATGAGTTTCAGGATGGTCGATCTTCTGCCGGACATTTGAAAAGGTCTTTTGTGTTACGTAAAAACCTAAATTCAAGCAAAACATTTTGAATGAACCAATGAGGATTGTAAACCTTCGGTGACGTGAGCAGGATCGACTGTGTGTTTGCAAATCCGGATTTTCCCAATGACATTGTTTTGCTTAAATTATAATTAAAATGGGATTCAATACAGCACACAGAGTTAAAAAAGTTGCATTTTTTTCTGACAAAACAGAATTTTAATAAACTATTGCCAAAACCAAACCTAAAAACTAAACTAAACTAAACTATTGGCACTACGCCCCCCGGGGCATGGCCTTCCTCTAACGTGGGATTTCTGCTCCAGCGCCTCTGACGAGACAGGAGAAACCGGGACCAACGTTTTACTTCACCATCCGATAGAAGCTCAGTGGATAAGGCGGGAATAGTGCGTTTGGGTCACCTAAACCAACAACAATGTTTATCTCACTTTGCGGCCAGCTATTGTTTTATCGTTTAAGTTTTATTAGAAGGTACCTGTTGTCTCTGATTTTGCAAAACAGTTCCAACACTCAAAGTCAAAGTTAAATAAATAGCATTTTCCCGAGATTAAAAATGTTGCATGATTGCACCCATCCCTCTCGTAACAAAATTCCTAAACAAGTATTCAAGTTTTCAATTTCATATGTCCATGAACGTTTTCACAAAAAAAAAAAAGAATTTCATAGAGCGTTTTGATGAATTGTTATTTTAGAGACCGGCATGATTTTGATAGTGATTACGTCAAATTCACTTTTGGTATGGTTTCTTCGAATGTCTAATTTGAAAAATTCGTAATATAGAGAAGAATAAATAAAAATAAAAAATTACTGTAAAATTTGTGGTACTGAAAATTCTAATAAATTTGAAGGTATTTTTGAATTCTGTTTCAATGACAATTTAAATAATTTTAAAAGTATTTTTTTTTAAATTCTGATAATGCAGTCTGTTTTCCAATTCGAACTCATTTTCATTGAGAAAAACATGACATTTTCAAAGTAATAAAATAATGCTATTTATCTAATTATAGTTTACTAATTTTTAAACTTTTCAAAATTTGTCGAAAACTACTTCATAACGTACTTTGAACACTTATCTACCAAGGTCAACATGGTTTCATACCATTCCGTTTGTATTAAATTCGTATTTTTTATTTTACAATAAAATCATAAACCTATCATAGTCACCCGGCTATCAATGTAATCCAGTTTTAATGTATGTACAACTATTCAAAATATTTTTAAATGAAATGAAAAAAAAATAATGTAAGAAAAACGTAGGTATTCGGAACTTTTCCTTACTCCTCCAATGACTTTAGCAAGATGCTAGTTTTCTCTTTGTTTACAAATTTACTTTGGCCCAATAACATTGTTTCGCTTGGTATTTATTTGAATGTTAAAATAATTAAAAATGTTAGCTTATATGAATTGTAGGTAGTTTAATTGTTTTTATTAAACAAAAAATACAAAGAAATATTTTTTCCCACAATTTTTTAAATTTAATTTTAAGTCATTTTGACCCAAACTCCTGATATCTTTAATATTCAATCAAATTTGATATTCAAATTAAATGCATCTTCACCAGTATCTTCATTTATTAAACTTAAATTTTATTTCTTTTGGATTTTCTTGTTCAAATGCGCCTTTTTGCAACTATGCCATTTTTGAAGACAAAAACAACAACCAAAACAAATACAAATAATTCAACAAATCGCTGGAAAAATTAGCCACCCGCAGCTCGGGGACTTCTCGAGCACCTATCTTGGCTACTCGACGGATCCCCAATGAACTTTTTCTTTGCTGAATGAACTCGAAGGCTAATTTAGCTTTAGCTTTGCTACCCGCGGTGCGAAAGTTGGGGTGCAAACATGTCGGGAGCAAATCGGATGAACTCTTTTAAAATTTTGAAACTGATATTTTATTGATATACGCAATCAATTTGGACTCATAATGCAATTAGAAGCATGTTCTATCATGCTAAAATATATTTTCGTTGATTTTGATCAACAAAATGGCTAGAATTTGAAAATGAATAAATTAGATCCCCGCGGTGGGCTTGATTCAGTAGCCAAATTAGCTCCCAGCGGTGCGGAAACGTGCATTAGGTACGGAGCAAAGCTAAAACTGGGGATCCAACCGATAGGTTTGCCACGCAATTAGATCTCTGCGGTGGAGATGCCCTAATGGGATTGCAATGAGAAATGGGTAGAATTTTGATGCTATATTTAAATTCTTCGAACAGGCAGGAAAACGAGGTCTTGCTTGGAGAGCCAAAAAATATCAGGTAAAGAAAACTAGAGAAATACTGGAATCGAACTCATGACAGGTAAGGTGCAGACACCATTTTAGCTACCCGTTAACCAACTGAGCTATCAACGCTTGTTGAAAACGAGCTGCGCATCAACATGTTTTAGCTGCAGGCAAATATATCAGGAAATTCAAAAAAAGAGAAACAAACTAAACCAGAACGAGAAAGGCTATAGCCCAGGCAGCGTGGCATTTTTCGTGGGATTTTCGAGGATGCATAATTCCAACTGAATAGGATTCAACACAAATCCAATATTAAAAGGATTTTAGAACGAAGTTCGAATACCACATGCATACCAACATTTTGGTATTGAAATAGTTATTTTATCAAATTTTGTTAATTTGACATTATTTTTGAGTTTATCGATTATGACGAACAAGGTACACAATGTTAAGCAAAATCCATTCTAAATTTTTAAATTTTTCACGTTAAACCTATTGTTGTCGTAAAGTTAATCGTCTAAATATATAAATGTTTTTCTTATCATTCTCAAATGTATCAACATACTTTTAAGAAATTACACATCATTCAAAATAGTTTTTTTATTAATCACCTTTATTTTATAATATTTTTATTTAAAATACCTATACAATACCAATGTATGGTGTTCCCTAATTTATAGAGATCACAAATGACTTTTAGACCAAAATAAAATAGTTGGCTTTAATTTGGAGTAGATTTGCGTTTTTAAGTATGTAAGTAAGTAACAGTATGTCAAAATTCGTCATTTTATTAAAATTTGTCCAATAACAGAACAATACCAAAATTTGGTATAATAACAAAGATTGGTATTAACTTACACTTTAGACATTTTTGCAAGGCCTCGCCAAAACCAAAATTTTGTATTGATACCATTGAATTTTTTGCATTTCTCGTGTTATTTACCCATGCTCGGGTATTGTTGTCGTAAAGTTAATCGTCTAAATATATAAATGTTTTTCTTATCATTCTCAAATGTATCAGCATACTTTTAAGAATGTTAAACATCATTTAAAATAGTTTTTTTTATTAATCACCTTTATTTTATAATATTTTTTTATTTAAAATACCTTTACAATACAGTCATCCCACATATTCGGAACACCCACAAATTCGGAACACTTTTCTGATTATTTGTCAATAGAATGCCAAATGTAGCTTTTCTGTCGACCCTACTATTTTTAGGACCATTATCTTGCTATTTCACTAGTAAAAGTAGTTCTTTTTAATCAAAAAACTTCATTTTAAGACTATTTTATCCTGAGCAGCAAAACACTGCCTCCAAATTGCCTGTTCCATGATTGTGGGATGTTATTGTGCCTTCCACAATTGTGGAACACCTGAATTTAACAGGTATTTTCACAAAAAAAGTTATCAGACCATTCATATAACATTACTAAGCATGAGTTTCATTGGTTCCAGTGTGTGAGGTCATTATTTTGTAGAAAATATGTACTCCTGGAGATAATCAGAGTTTGTTTACATCCGTAAGAAAAAAGTGTTCCGAATTTGTGGATTTCAAGGGTCAATGTTTTTCTTTAAAAACATGATATAAAACGAAAAAATGAACAGCCGGTCTATACATCAATCGAAAGATCCCAAAAAAAGCTTTCACATGTAGGTAAAAGCGAATCATTATGTTCAATTGTCGATTTGCTATGATTTTTTGAACATTGGCCGATCTGTAAACTGTTCCGAATATGAGGGATGACTGTACCAATGTATGGTGTTCCCTAATTTATTAAGATCACAAATGACTTTTTTTTAGACCAAAATAAAATAGTTGGCTTTAATTTGGAGTAGATTTGCGTTTTTAAGTATGTAAGTAAGTAACAGTATGTCAAAATTCGTCATTTTCTTAAAATTTGCCCAATAACAGAACAATACAAAAATTTGGTATAATAACAAAGATTGGTATTAACTTACACTTTAGACATTTTTGCAAGGGCTCGCCAAAACCAAAATTTGGTATTGATACCATTGAATGGTATTATTTTGCATTTCCCGTGTTATTTACCCATGCACGGGTACTTTACTTTGCGCAAAGCGATTCAATTTTATATATAAATTGTATGGGAAAACATTTTTTTATTTTGATATTTCAAAATCCACGTTTCACGCTGTATTAAAACCGGATTCATATTTGGTTGCTCTATCACTTTCCCGAAGAGAGTATGGTGCTTACTTGTTCCTATAAAAACAGGGGTTTAAAACTCGTCTAAAACGTGTTTTTGCTCGAAAACCACCACCTCTCTTCGAAAAGTTGTAGAGCACCTTTCAGAGCATCCGAACATGAATCCGGTTTTGATATAGCGTAAAACGCGGATTTTAAAAATAAAAATTCAAAAAAATGATTTTTGCCTTACAAATTTATATGGAAAATTGAATCGCTTTGAAATCCGTTAAAAATCACTTCGACCCAATCTCATCCCCACTGACGGAATTTGCTAAAACAAAAACCCTTTATTTTTGTAGACATTTTACCTCCAAGTTCACCAGACACCGGCTACCTTACATCTAATCACCGAATAGAAATAGAAGATCCTCTGTTGTCTTCTTCGGGAGCAAAGGCGTTACTGCAAGCATTTTGCGAACACGAAGAAATCATGCTTCATCAGCTCCTTTCCAAAGAAAACCTGGATCCATCGTGGGCTAAAATTCTGATTCCCATAGCGGCTCGAGTAGCTAACACAGTGAGGCCTAAAATTTGTAGCTCGGTAGATAGCATAGACATTCGTAACCATGTGTTTTTAAAAAAGATCCCCGGAGGTCAGCGTCAAGAGTGTAAATCCCTAGGAGGGGTTGTTTTTACTAAAAATGTTGTCCACAGACAAATGATGTCATATATTGAGAAACCAAAAATTCTGTTGTTACAGTGTGGCATAGCGTATCAAAGAGTCGAAGGAAAATTTGTAAGTTTCGATACTTTGATGTTGCAAGAACGAGACTATCTAAAGAACAAAGTAACAAAGATCCTTAGCCTTGGTCCTAACATCGTTTTGGTTCACAAGAATGTTGCTGGTATTGCACAGGATATGCTGCGAGGCAATGGAATTACACTTGTATTAGATGTCAAACTTTGTGTAATGGAAAGAATATCTCGCTGTTTAGAATGCGATATTTTGACTAGCATTGATTCAAATGTAGGTCAGCCAAAACTTGGAACCTGTGACAAGTTTCATATTAAAACATTCTATGATGAACAAGGTAAACTTGATATGATTAGGTTTGCTCTGTCCGTATTTATTTTTTATATTTCAGGATCTTCCAAAACAATGCTGTGCTTTGTGAAATCATACAGTCCTCGTGGATGTTGTGTCTTGCTCCGTGGAGGTGCTAAGAGCGAATTAATAAAAATCAAGAAAGTTATGTCTTCACTCCTGTATGCCCGATTCAATTGGCGATTAGAATTGTCATACCTATATGACGCATGCGCTCAACCACCATCGCCGCGATCGTGTATTTTTGAAGGCGAAGAATTTAGCCCTCTAGAGGAAACAAATGACTCATTAATAACTCAGCTCAACGCTACTTTATACAAACATATCGATAAACAAAAGATAAAGGTAATGAGTATGGAGAATGTCGACATATTTTCAGATCCACTGCGAGCTGCAATCTCTGAATTATCAGATCAAGAAAATGAACACCAATTTGTAGTTGAGAATCCATTCGATGATCGATTTCGAAATGCGCTAACTAGTACAGTTTTATCAATAAGTCCTTTCATGAATTTTCCCCCACCGTATCTTGAGACAGACAAAGGAAGGAAATGTGAATTACGTCGTTATTTTCCAGAAGAGCTGTATTATTCTAAACAATGGTGTAATCCAACATACGAACAAAATATAGTTGAAATATTTAACACTCGTGCCCAACATGATGTTGAAATATCTTCACTACACAAATTTACGTCATACCGAATAATATCAACATTAGAACACAAGGACGTTCAAATTATGCTAGCAAGTTATCGTGCAATGGGTGGACGTTATCCTAAACATGCTGATAGTAAGTATATATGTTTTTTTATTATGTCCGGATATATGTCCCAAACTCGAAAAGACCAGCCAGGGCAAATCTAAAAATAATGGTTAATCTAACCAAATGAAAATCAAGCAAAACAATGTCTCCACACCTCGTGCCTAATCATCAAAACTTTGCCAAATTGTAGCATGGTTTCGGTGATCAGCATGTTGGACATGTTCGGTGGGTGATCAAGAAGGCGTGCTTTTAAAAAATAATATAACATGGTGCAAATTTAAATCATTAAATTTGTCCATTTTTCGAACCTCACCCCAGTTCTGACCAGTGGTGTCACGGTTCGCTTATGAGCGTATCATAACCACTCAATCGACGAACCTATCGGGTGAGCGCTTATCGAACGCTCAGAGCGGCGGGTTTGAACGGTTCGCGAACCAAAATTTCGATCATCATTTCTCTGCTCGCTTGCCGCTCCGCTCTGAACGGAGTAAAGAGAGCGTTCAGCGAACGGTTCGCCAACGGAGAATGTAGGCACTGATAGAAAAACTTATTTGTTTTTATTCTTCACTCCCACAAAATCGTTCAAATTTGTTAACGATAAAGTTATCAAGGGATCATAATCCATAAACTACGTGGACACCTTAAAGTAAGGAGGGGGCTATGGCGATTAACCACGTTCCATAGAAAAAGATTTAATTTGAATGGAAATTGTCCAGTATGGGGAGGGGGTTGAGATTTCCAAAAAAGTGTCCTCGTTTGTGGATGGTCCCCAAGGAACCAGGGAGTCCTCTGTTGACCCAGGACATAACAACATAATATAAAAAAGTCTACCATACTCACTGGAGCTATCCGGGTATGATCTGCAGTCATAAACCGCAGACCTCTTGCTTGTTACGGCGGTGGACCCACCGATAATAAATCCAGGGTCATTGGAAGACCCAGGACATCCCAATGAGTTGTTGCAGCCATGCCCTGTAGCCTTTCATAGTCACATAAGCCGTCTGTCGTAGCCTTCTGTTGTCAAAATCATGAAATGTTTTTCTCTGAGTGCTGTTTTTTAGCTCTTCTTGCGAACCGCTCATTGATGGTCCCTCTCACTCTCATTCGCGATGAGAGAGCAAGGGTTCATGCGAACCACGGCAGGCGTTGCGCGACTTATAATTAAGCTTATGTACAGGTGTGGATCATGAGTCATCCTCTACCTGAAAAGCCCTTTATTGATTTTCGCTAATTGTTAGGCAATTTAAGTTAAAGGGAGGTGTGTGTGTGCATTTTGGCATCGGTCGCGTCTATTTGTTGCCGCTAATAAATCGTTCGTTTTTGTAGTGATGTTCATTGTTTTTAATATTGAAATGTGTTAAATATCGTAGATAAGTTGGTGGTCCATTGAGAGACAGTGAAATATTACGAGAATTTTCGGTTTTAGGGTGTTTTTGTGCAATTTTTACTTCGGCCACGCAGTACAGAATTTCAAGAGGCATCGTGTTTTCTTCTTTTATTTCGATGCGGGCGTTTGTGTGTGTTGGTGCCCGGCAGTGAATTTGGTCGAATAGGAGAAAGAGATCTGAGAACAAATTTGACAGCATCCCTCGTTGTGTATATTTCCATCGGTGTGTTAGTGTCGTTGGACGGTCTGTGCTTTCAGACACACAATAGTTGGGTGTGTAGATGATGCAACATGAGAGGGGTCGGCTGGAAGGAGGCCGGATGTTTGACACACGGACGTGTACAAACCGTGAGGTCGGCGACAGGTAGGGTGGTGTGGTCGGTTACACCCCACTTTGGTGCTGCGGAGGCGGATGCGGAGCGACGAGCGGTCTTAGGATTTCAGAATCCATGATTAAAGATTTAAGCTGCATTAGGGGTTCGTGCATAAACCACGCGACCTTCAAATTTGTAATTTTCAACATCCCCCACGCCAACGTGGCTTTTTCTTCATACAAAATTTTTTGTTTGGAGCGTGCTTTTTCGTCAGACCTCTCACCTACTTCCCCCAAGTGGTGTATGCACCAGCCCTAGTGGTCTAAAATGTCTATGGTTTATGTGTGTATGAGAGTGTGGCTGAGCTTATTTGTACTTTATTTTCATATTTAAGCCGCGTAAAATCTAAAAATCGGTCGACAAATCATACCAAATACATACATAATCGTTGGTTATATGGTGCATTGTTCAATAATTACTTAGGCATAATGCTTTGTTCTGATTTAGCGGATTCAGTTCGATTTGCAATACGTTCCTGATTATTTCTCTGTCGTTCGTTCGTTAGTCAACTGTGCCGGTAGATTGATTCATCGGATTTTTTCGTTCAAATTTGTTGATCGTAATAGTTTATTCCAACTAGCAGTTTTAGTATTAACTCATCAAACTATCCATTTTATGAAGAGTAAAGCGTTTTTTATTCACTATTTTTGATATTTACTCGCGTTATCGTATAAACATTAAAATATAATGATAAGTCCAGCCCGTAGCACAACTGCTCGGTTGGCACGCGTTCGATAAAAAAAACTGAATTCATTAGTTTTGGCTGCAAAATTTTCTGGCTCGTTTTGGGGTGTGATTTTTGATTTTTTTTGGCTAAAAAATACAATTTTTTCTCCCTAAAACGCCCTGCCCTGCCGAAACACAAGCTTTTATGGACTATGTCTGTACAGGAATTTGTTCAGGGGACATTAAACTATAACTTGAAGCCCAAGGCGACCAAATTTGAATGACTTTAGTATGATTGTTACTCGCATTTCTGAAAAATACTCGAAAAATGCACTTTTTTCATTCAAGCTCCACGCGCGAGTTGTAAACCATTTTTGGGAATTTTTTGTTGTATGAAAACATTGTTCCTGACATCCTAATCTATCATTCTAGGGGTGAGCACCGAAGATTTGACAACTTTTCATTTTTTTGGGACGGCCTAGTAATCAATCAAGATAAAACCAAACTAACCCCACGTAAACTAACGTTTTCTCCACTGCCGTTGTCCGAGTCTGCATCTTTGAAAGTGCTGAGTTGGCCATCCGATTTCATCCTCCCATCGGAGCGGCGTACAAATCTGCAAAAAGTGTCAAAGATTCAAAGTGACCCCTCAACCAGTGTGTCATTTATGTCCTACTGGTTCTTCCGTCGTTCCTGCTCACCGTGGATGGTGGTTCTCGGTTGAAGGCCCACGTCGCTGAGGATAAGTTAGATGCGCAGGTTGAGGGAGAGGACGAGTCGGTGGCAGACTAGGTTGAGGAAACTGAAATGGACGATGATCCAGAAACGACGAAATCTCCCGACGCCGATACGTTTCTGTTGTTGATCCGCCCGCTACACTCCGCTGGTTTACGAGCTTCCGGCCGGTTACCCGGCTGAGTTCCTGGTCGGATTCGCCAGCAAGGGAAGCGACGATTTCATCGTTGAAACCATTTAGGCTTCGTTCCGCTATCGGATGGACTTTGACTACTTCTTCCAGAACATCTCGGCCATCGGACATCCGTTCGGGATGAACATAGCGCCGATCTACCGGGACGCCAGTGGCAATCAGTTCTCGGAGGCTGTCTTCAAGAAAATCTTCTCGATCATCGAGGTCGACTTCTTCAAGTACGTGTTCCTGGCCGCAATCGTGGTGCTGCTGCTCGTCGTCGGCCAGCAGTTCCGCGATTCGTATGGCAAGTGCAAGCGATCGTCGGCGGTGCGCAAGACCGTCGAACCGGAAACACTAACAACAAGGACGTCGACTACGAGTGGATCCCCGCGAAGACGCTCAAGAAGGTCCAAAACTACCCCAAGGGCGCAAAGTATCCCCCAAGCTAAGCCCTCGGCAACGAAGCGGGCCGTCGGAGACGACTAAATCGCGATTCTCGTGCGCAACTCAGCCATCGCGAGGTTGGTGGCCGATTAACCCGATTAACCACCCGATCCCGGAGGATCGCAACTGCTGAGTGGCTCACCGATGCTGGAAGACGCGATCGATTTTGTGTCGCAGATTCTGACGACTGATAA
>NC_051863.1:100774339-100870415 GCF_015732765.1 Culex quinquefasciatus
AATTTTAGATTTTAGATTTTAGAATTTTAGAATTTTAAATTTTTAAATTTTAGAATTTTAGAATTTTAGAATTTTAAATTTTTAGAATTTTAAATTTTAAATTTTAAATTTTTAGAATTTTAGAATTTTAGAATTTTACAGAATTTTAGAATTTTAAATTTTAGATTTTTAAATTTTAGAATTTTAGAATTTTAGAATTTTAAATTTTAGAATTTTAGATTTTAAATTTTAGAATTTTAGAATTTTAAATTTTAAATTTTAAATTTTAGAATTTTAAATTTTAAATTTTAAATTTTAAATTTTAGAATTTTTAGAATTTTAGAATTTTAGAATTTTAGAATTTTAAATTTTAAATTTTAGAATTTTAGAATTTTAGAATTTTAAATTTTAGATTTTAAATTTTAAATTTTAAATTTTAGAATTTTAGAATTTTAAATTTTAGAATTTTAGAATTTTAAATTTTAAATTTTAGAATTTTAGAATTTTAGAATTTTAAATTTTAAATTTTAGAATTTTAGAATTTTAGAATTTTAGAATTTTAGAATTTTAAATTTTAAATTTTAAATTTTAAATTTTAGAATTTTAGAATTTTAAATTTTAAATTTTAGAATTTTAAATTTTAAATTTTAAATTTTAGAATTTTAGAATTTTAGAATTTTAAATTTTAAATTTTAAATTTTAAATTTTAAATTTTAGAATTTTAAATTTTAGAATTTTAGAATTTTAGAATTTTAGAATTTTAAATTTTAGAATTTTAAATTTTAGAATTTTAGAATTTTAAATTTTAAATTTTAAATTTTAAATTTTAAATTTTAAATTTTAGAATTTTAAATTTTAGAATTTTAGAATTTTAGAATTTTAGAATTTTAAATTTTAGAATTTTTAGAATTTTAGAATTTTAGAATTTTAGAATTTTAGAATTTTAGAATTTTAAATTTTAAATTTTAAATTTTAAATTTTAGAATTTTAGAATTTTAAATTTTAAATTTTAGAATTTTAGAATTTTAGAATTTTAGAATTTTAGAATTTTAAATTTTAAATTTTAAATTTTAGAATTTTAGAATTTTAGAATTTTAAATTTTAAATTTTAGAATTTTAGAATTTTAAATTTTAGAATTTTAGAATTTTAAATTTTAGAATTTTAGAATTTTAGAATTTTAAATTTTAAATTTTAAATTTTAGAATTTTAAATTTTAAATTTTAGAATTTTAAATTTTAAATTTTAAATTTTAAATTTTAAATTTTAAATTTTAGAATTTTAGAATTTTAAATTTTAAATTTTAGAATTTTAGAATTTTAAAATTTTAGAATTTTAAATTTTAAATTTTAAATTTTAAATTTTAGAATTTTAGAATTTTAAATTTTAAATTTTAAATTTTAAATTTTAGAATTTTAGAATTTTAGAATTTTAGAATTTTAAATTTTAGAATTTTAGAATTTTAGAATTTTAAATTTTAGAATTTTAAATTTTAGAATTTTAAATTTTAGAATTTTAAATTTTAAATTTTGAATTTTAGAATTTTAGAATTTTAGAATTTTAGAATTTTTAGAATTTTAGAATTTTAGAATTTTAGAATTTTAGAATTTTAGATTTTAGAATTTTAGAATTTTAAATTTTAAATTTTAGAATTTTAGAATTTTAGAATTTTAGAATTTTAAATTTTAGAATTTTAGAATTTTAGAATTTTAGAATTTTAAATTTTAAATTTTAAATTTTAAATTTTAAATTTTAAATTTTAAATTTTAGAATTTTAGAATTTTAAATTTTAAATTTTAGAATTTTAAATTTTAAATTTTAGAATTTTAGAATTTTAGAATTTTAAATTTTAAATTTTAAATTTTAAATTTTAAATTTTAAATTTTAGAATTTTAGAATTTTAAATTTTAAATTTTAGAATTTTAGAATTTTAGAAAATTTTAAATTTTAGAATTTTAGAATTTTAGAATTTTAGAATTTTAAATTTTAAATTTTAAATTTTAAATTTTAAATTTTAAATTTTAAATTTTAGAATTTTAAATTTTAAATTTTAAATTTTAGAATTTTAGAATTTTAAATTTTAAATTTTAGAATTTTAGAATTTTAGAATTTTAAATTTTAAATTTTAGAATTTTAGAATTTTAAATTTTAAATTTTAGAATTTTAAATTTTAGAATTTTAGAATTTTAAATTTTAGAATTTTAGAATTTTAGAATTTTAGAATTTTAAATTTTAAATTTTAAATTTTAGAATTTTAGAATTTTAAATTTTAAATTTTAAATTTTAAATTTTAGAATTTTAAATTTTAAATTTTAAATTTTAGAATTTTAGAAATTTTAAATTTTAGAATTTTAGAATTTTAGAATTTTAAATTTTAAATTTTAGAATTTTAGAATTTTAAATTTTAGAATTTTAGAATTTTAGAATTTTAAATTTTAAATTTTAAATTTTAAATTTTAAATTTTAAATTTTAGAATTTTAAATTTTAAATTTTAGAATTTTAGAATTTTAGAATTTTAAATTTTAGAATTTTAAATTTTAGAATTTTAAATTTTAAATTTTAAATTTTAGAATTTTAGAATTTTAGAATTTTAAATTTTAAATTTTAGAATTTTAGAATTTTAGAATTTTAGAATTTTAAATTTTAGAATTTTAGAATTTTAAATTTTAGAATTTTAAATTTTAGAATTTTAGAATTTTAAATTTTAAATTTTAAATTTTAAATTTTAGAATTTTAGAATTTTAAATTTTAGAATTTTAAATTTTAGAATTTTAAATTTTAGAATTTTAGAATTTTAAATTTTAAATTTTAGAATTTTAAATTTTAAATTTTAGAATTTTAGAATTTTAGAATTTTAAATTTTAAATTTTAAATTTTAGAATTTTAGAATTTTAAATTTTAGAATTTTAAATTTTAGAATTTTAAATTTTAGAATTTTAGAATTTTAGAATTTTAAATTTTAGAATTTTAGAATTTTAGAATTTTAGAATTTTAGAATTTTAGAATTTTAGAATTTTAAATTTTAAAATTTTAAATTTTAAATTTTAAATTTTAGAATTTTAGAATTTTAGAATTTTAAATTTTAAATTTTAAATTTTAAATTTTAGAATTTTAGAATTTTAAATTTTAGAATTTTAGAATTTTAAATTTTAGAATTTTAAATTTTAGAATTTTAGAATTTTAGAATTTTAAATTTTAAATTTTAAATTTTAGAATTTTAAATTTTAAATTTTAGAATTTTAGAATTTTAGAATTTTAGAATTTTAGAATTTTAAATTTTAAATTTTAGAATTTTAAATTTTAGAATTTTAGAATTTTAAAATTTAGAATTTTAAATTTTAAATTTTAGAATTTTAAATTTTAGAATTTTAAATTTTAAATTTTAAATTTTAAATTTTAGAATTTTAGAATTTTAAATTTTAGAATTTTAGAATTTTAGAATTTTAGAATTTTAGAATTTTAGAATTTTAAATTTTAAATTTTAGAATTTTAGAATTTTAGAATTTTAGAATTTTAGAATTTTAGAATTTTAAATTTTAGAATTTTAAATTTTAGATTTTAAATTTTAAATTTTAAATTTTAAATTTTAGAATTTTAAATTTTAAATTTTAAATTTTAAATTTTAGAATTTTAAATTTTAGAATTTTAAATTTTAGAATTTTAGAATTTTAGAATTTTAGAATTTTAAATTTTAAATTTTAGAATTTTAAATTTTAGAATTTTAGAATTTTAGAATTTTAGAATTTTAAATTTTAGAATTTTAGAATTTTAAATTTTAAATTTTAAATTTTAAATTTTAAATTTTAAATTTTAGAATTTTAAATTTTAGAATTTTAAATTTTAGAATTTTAAATTTTAAATTTTAGAATTTTAAATTTTAGAATTTTAAATTTTAGAATTTTTAAATTTTAAATTTTAGAATTTTAGAATTTTAAATTTTAAATTTTAGAATTTTAGAATTTTAAATTTTAAATTTTAGAATTTTAAATTTTAAATTTTAAATTTTAAATTTTAAATTTTAGAATTTTAGAATTTTAAATTTTAAATTTTAGAATTTTAAATTTTAGAATTTTAGAATTTTAAATTTTAAATTTTAGAATTTTAAATTTTAAATTTTAGAATTTTAGAATTTTAAATTTTAAATTTTAGAATTTTAAATTTTAAATTTTAAATTTTAAAATTTTAAATTTTAGAATTTTAAATTTTAGAATTTTAAATTTTAGAATTTTAGAATTTTAGAATTTTAAATTTTAAATTTTAGAATTTTAGAATTTTAGAATTTTAGAATTTTAGAATTTTAAATTTTAGAATTTTAAATTTTAGAATTTTAGAATTTTAGAATTTTAGAATTTTAAATTTTAGAATTTTAAATTTTAGAATTTTAGAATTTTAAATTTTAAATTTTAAATTTTAAATTTTAAATTTTAAATTTTAGAATTTTAGAATTTTAAATTTTAAATTTTAAATTTTAAAATTTTAGAATTTTAGAATTTTAAATTTTAGAATTTTAGAATTTTAGAATTTTAAATTTTAGAATTTTAAATTTTAAATTTTAGAATTTTAGAATTTTAAATTTTAGAATTTTAAATTTTAAATTTTAAATTTTAAATTTTAGAATTTTAAATTTTAAATTTTAAATTTTAAATTTTAGAATTTTAGAATTTTAGAATTTTAAATTTTAAATTTTAGAATTTTAGAATTTTAAATTTTAAAATTTTAAATTTTAAATTTTAAATTTTAAATTTTAAATTTTAAATTTTAAATTTTAAATTTTAGAATTTTAAATTTTAAATTTTAGAATTTTAAATTTTAGAATTTTAGAATTTTAAATTTTAAATTTTAAATTTTAGAATTTTAGAATTTTAAATTTTAAATTTTAGAATTTTAAATTTTAGAATTTTAAATTTTAAATTTTAAATTTTAAATTTTAGAATTTTAAATTTTAAATTTTAGAATTTTAAATTTTAAATTTTAGAATTTTAAATTTTAAATTTTAGAATTTTAGAATTTTAAATTTTAAATTTTAGAATTTTAAATTTTAGAATTTTAAATTTTAAATTTTAGAATTTTAAATTTTAGAATTTTAGAATTTTAAATTTTAGAATTTTAAATTTTAAATTTTAAATTTTAGAATTAGAATTTTAGAATTTTAAATTTTAGATTAGAATTTTAAATTTTAAATTTTAGAATTTTAGAATTTTAGAATTTTAAATTTTAAATTTTAAATTTTAAATTTTAAATTTTAAATTTTAGAATTTTAGAATTTTAGATTTTAAATTTTAAATTTTAAATTTTAGAATTTTAAATTTTAAATTTTAAATTTTAAATTTTAAATTTTAAATTTTAAAATTTAAATTTTAAATTTTAGAATTTTAAATTTTAAATTTTAAATTTTAGAATTTTAGAATTTTAGAATTTTAGAATTTTAGAATTTTAAATTTTAAATTTTAGAATTTTAGAATTTTAGAATTTTAAATTTTAAATTTTAAATTTTAGAATTTTAGAATTTTAAATTTTAAATTTTAAATTTTAAATTTTAAATTTTAGAATTTTAGAATTTTAGAATTTTAGAATTTTAAATTTTAGAATTTTAGAATTTTAGAATTTTAAATTTTAAATTTTAGAATTTTAAATTTTAAATTTTAGAATTTTAGAATTTTAAATTTTAGAATTTTAGAATTTTAGAATTTTAAATTTTAAATTTTAGAATTTTAGAATTTTAGAATTTTAAATTTTAAATTTTAAATTTTAAATTTTAGAATTTTAGAATTTTAAATTTTAGAATTTTAAATTTTAAATTTTAGAATTTTAAATTTTAAAATTTTAGAATTTTAGAATTTTAAATTTTTAAATTTTAAATTTTAGAATTTTAGAATTTTAGAATTTTAAATTTTAGAATTTTAGAATTTTAAATTTTAGAATTTTAAATTTTAGAATTTTAAATTTTAGAATTTTAAATTTTAAATTTTAGAATTTTAAATTTTAGAATTTTAAATTTTAGAATTTTAAATTTTAAATTTTAGAATTTTAGAATTTTAGAATTTTAGAATTTTAAATTTTAGAATTTTAAATTTTAAATTTTAGAATTTTAGAATTTTAAATTTTAAATTTTAGAATTTTAGAATTTTAAGAATTTTAAATTTTAAATTTTAGAATTTTAAATTTTAAATTTTAAATTTTAAATTTTAGAATTTTAGAATTTTAAATTTTAAATTTTAAATTTTAGAATTTTAAATTTTAAATTTTAAATTTTAAATTTTAAATTTTAAATTTTAAATTTTAGAATTTTAAATTTTAAATTTTAAATTTTAGAATTTTAAATTTTAAATTTTAAATTTTAAATTTTAAATTTTAAATTTTAGAATTTTAAATTTTAGAATTTTAGATTTTAAATTTTAAATTTTAAATTTTAGAATTTTAGAATTTTAAATTTTAGAATTTTAGAATTTTAGAATTTTAGAATTTTAAATTTTAGAATTTTAAATTTTAAATTTTAAATTTTAGAATTTTAGAATTTTAAATTTTAGAATTTTAGAATTTTAAATTTTAGAATTTTAGATTTTAGAATTTTAAATTTTAGAATTTTAAATTTTAAATTTTAAATTTTAAATTTTAGAATTTTAGAATTTTAAATTTTAAATTTTAGAATTTTAGAATTTTAAATTTTAGAATTTTAAATTTTAGATTTTAAATTTTAAATTTTAGAATTTTAAATTTTAAATTTTAAATTTTAAATTTTAAATTTTAAATTTTAGAATTTTAGAATTTTAAATTTTAGAATTTTAAATTTTAGAATTTTAAATTTTAAATTTTAGAATTTTAAATTTTGAATTTTAGAATTTTAAAATTTTAGAATTTTTTTAGAATTTTAAATTTTAGAATTTTAAAATTTAGAATTTTAAATTTTAAATTTTAGAATTTTAAATTTTAAATTTTAAATTTTAGAATTTTAAATTTTAAATTTTAAATTTTAAATTTTAGATTTTAAATTTTAGAATTTTAAATTTTAGAATTTTAGAATTTTAGAATTTTAAATTTTAGAATTTTAAAATTTTAGAATTTTAGAATTTTAGAATTTTAAATTTTAGAATTTTAGAATTTTAGAATTTTAAATTTTAGAATTTTAAAATTTAGAATTTTAAATTTTAAATTTTAAATTTTAAATTTTAAATTTTAAATTTTAAATTTTAGAATTTTAGAATTTTAAATTTTAGAATTTTAAATTTTAAAATTTTAAATTTTAGAATTTTAGAATTTTAAATTTTAAATTTTAAATTTTAAATTTTAAATTTTAAATTTTAGAATTTTAGAATTTTAAATTTTGAATTTTAAGAATTTTAGAATTTTAAATTTTAGAATTTTAAATTTTAAATTTTAGAATTTTAAGAATTTTAAATTTTAAATTTTAGAATTTTAGAATTTTAGAATTTTAAATTTTAAATTTTAATTTTAGAATTTTAGAATTTTAAAATTTTAGAATTTTAAATTTTAAATTTTAGAATTTTAGAATTTTAGAATTTTAAATTTTAGATTTTAAATTTTAAATTTTAAATTTTAGAATTTTAGAATTTTAGAATTTTAGAATTTTAGAATTTTAGAATTTTAGAATTTTGAAATTTAAATTTTAAATTTTAAATTTTAGAATTTTAAATTTTAAATTTTAAATTTTAAATTTTAGAATTTTAGAATTTTAAAATTTTAGAATTTTAAATTTTAGAATTTTAAATTTTAGAATTTTAGAATTTTAAATTTTAGAATTTTAAATTTTAGAATTTTAGAATTTTAGAATTTTAGAATTTTAAATTTTAAATTTTAGAATTTTAAATTTTAGAATTTTAAATTTTAAATTTTAAATTTTAAATTTTAGAATTTTAGAATTTTAAATTTTAGAATTTTAAATTTTAATTTTAGAATTTTAAATTTTAGATTTTAAATTTTAAATTTTAAATTTAATTTTAGAATTTTAGAATTTTAGAATTTTAGAATTTTAAATTTTAGAATTTTAGAATTTTAGAATTTTAGAATTTTAGAATTTTAAATTTTAGAATTTTAGAATTTTAGAATTTTAGAATTTTAGAATTTTAAATTTTAAATTTTAAAATTTTAAAATTTTAAATTTTAGAATTTTAGAATTTTAAATTTTAAATTTTAGAATTTTAGAATTTTAGAATTTTAGAATTTTAAATTTTAGAATTTTAGAATTTTAGAATTTTAAATTTTAGAATTAAGTAAATTTTAAATTTTAAATTTTAAATTTTAGAATTTTAGAATTTTAGAATTTTAAATTTTAAATTTTAGAAATTTTGAATTTTAGAATTTTAGAATTTTGAATTTTAGAATTTTAGAATTTTAGAATTTTAGAATTTTAAATTTTAAATTTTAAATTTTAAATTTAGAAATTTTAAATTTTAAAATTTTGAATTTTAGAATTTTAGAATTTTAGAATTTTAAATTTTAGAATTTTAAAATTTTAAATTTTAAATTTTAGAATTTTAGAATTTTAAATTTTAAATTTTAGAATTTTAAATTTTAAATTTTAAATTTTAGAATTTTAAATTTTAAATTTTAAATTTTAAATTTTAGAATTTTAGAATTTTAAATTTTAGAATTTTAGAATTTTAAATTTTAAATTTTAGAATTTTAGAATTTTAGAATTTTAAATTTTAAATTTTAAATTTTAAATTTTAGAATTTTAAATTTTAGAATTTTAGAATTTTAAATTTTAGAATTTTAGAATTTTAAATTTTAGAATTTTAGAATTTTAAATTTTAGAATTTTAAATTTTAAATTTTAAATTTTAAATTTTAAATTTTAGAATTTTAGAATTTTAAATTTTAATTTTAAATTTTAAATTTTAGAATTTTAAATTTTAGAATTTTAGAATTTTAGAATTTTAGAATTTTAAAATTTTAAATTTTAAAAAATTTTAGAATTTTAAATTTTAGAATTTTAAGATTTTAAATTTTAGATTTTAGAATTTTAAATTTTTTAAATTTTAAATTTTAGAATTTTAAATTTTAGAATTTTAGAATTTTAGAATTTTTAGAATTTTAAATTTTAGAATTTTAAATTTTAGAATTTTGAATTTTAAATTTTAAATTTTAGAATTTTAGAATTTTAGAATTTTAAATTTTAAATTTTAAATTTTAGAATTTTAAATTTTAAATTTTAAATTTTAAATTTTAATTTTTAGAATTTTAGTTTTAATTTTAGAATTTTTAGAATTTGAATTTTAAATTTTAAATTTTAAATTTTAAATTTTAGAATTTTAGAATTTTAGATTTTAGAATTTTAAATTTTAAGAATTTTAAATTTTAAATTTTAAATTTTAAATTTTAAATTTTAAATTTTAGAATTTTAAATTTTAAATTTTAAAATTTTAGAATTTTAAATTTTAAATTTTAAATTTTAAATTTTAGATTTTAGAATTTTAGAATTTTAAATTTTAAATTTTAGAATTTTAAATTTTGAATTTTAGTTTAGAATTTTAGAATTTTAGAATTTTAAATTTTAAATTTTAAATTTTAGAATTTTAGAATTTTAGAATTTTAAATTTTAAATTTTAGAATTTTAGAATTTTAGAATTTTAGAATTTTAAATTTTAGAATTTTAAATTTTAGAATTTTAGAATTTTAGAATTTTAAATTTTAAATTTTAAATTTTAAATTTTAAATTTTTAGATTTTAGAATTTTAAATTTTAGAATTTTAAATTTTAAATTTTAGAATTTTAGAATTTTAAAATTTTAAGAATTTTAGAATTTTAGAATTTTAAATTTTAGAATTTTAAATTTTAAATTTTAAATTTTAGAATTTTAGAATTTTAGAATTTTAGAATTTTAAATTTTAGAATTTTAGAATTTTAAATTTTAGAATTTTAAATTTTAGAATTTTAAATTTTAAATTTTAAATTTTAAATTTTAGAATTTTAAATTTTAGAATTTTGAAATTTTAAATTTTAGAATTTTAGAATTTTAGAATTTTAGAATTTTAAATTTTAGAATTTTAGAATTTTAGAATTTTAGAATTTTAGAATTTTAAATTTTAAATTTTAGAATTTTAAATTTTAGAATTTTAGAATTTTAGAATTTTAGAATTTTAGAATTTTAAATTTTAAATTTTAAAATTTTAGAATTTTAGAATTTTAAATTTTAGAATTTTAGAATTTTAAATTTTAGAATTTTAGAATTTTAAATTTTAAATTTTAGAATTTTAAATTTTAGAATTTTTAAATTTTAGAATTTTAAATTTTAGAATTTTAAATTTTAGAATTTTAGAATTTTAAATTTTAGAATTTTAGAATTTTAGAATTTAGAATTTTAGAATTTTAGAATTTTAGAATTTTAGAATTTTAGAATTTTAAATTTTAGAATTTTAGAATTTTAGAATTTTAGAATTTTAGAATTTTAGAATTTTAGAATTTTAGAATTTTAGAATTTTAGAATTTTAGAATTTTAGAATTTTAGAATTTTAGAATTTTAGAATTTTAGAATTTTAGAATTTTAGAATTTTAGAATTTTAGAATTTTAGAATTTTAGAATTTTATAATTATTTTTTTTTTGAATTTTAGAAATTTAAAATTTAAGAATTGTAGTATTTTATGATTTTAGAATTTCTGAATTTAATTATTTATGGATTTCAGAATTTTACAATTTAATGTAATGATTTAAGAATTTTGAAATTTCTAGAACTTAGGAATTTAGAATTAAAAAAAAAAGAATTTAAGTATTTTAGAATTTTAGTATCTTTGAATTTTAAAATTTTAGAATTTTATAATTATAGAATTTAACCATTTAGGGTTTTAAGGATTTAAGAATATTGAAATTATAGAATTTAAGAATCTTATAATTAAGAATTTCCGATATTTAGGTTTAGAGAATTTTAGGAATTTGTGATTATAGAATATTAGAAATTAGAATAGAATTAGAATAGAATTAAAGAAATTTAGAAGTGTTTTGTGGTGGTAGAGTGTAACAAAGTGAGTGTGGGTTTTCAGCGCCTTCCGCACGACCGAAGAGCTTGACCGAGATCGCTTCCAGGATGCCGACGGAGGTCGAGTTCGGTAGATGCGCCTTATTGTCCAACAACCCAGACTGGTACGCGGATGATGTTGGCCGCCCGGCCCGTCTTCGTGGTTCAATTCTGGTGGAAGAGGTCGGTGTCGGAGCCTGTGGCGAATGAAGGTCGATTAGATCGATCGATTACGAATTTTGGGAGAATTTTTTCATTCAAATTTTACCTAGCTTCTCAGGGACGTATCTAAATCAGATTAGTAGCCAGCCTATTCGCTCGTTGATGATTTCCTCCCGCTGCACAACCACATCATCCTCGGTTTCCGGTGGTGGGTGAGTTTGATTACACAGAAAAAAAAATGATGGTAATATTCATCAGGAAATGGTGACAGATTTTGTGGCAAAATAAATGATAAATTTTACCCCAGAAAATGATGAATTTTCATCAGTTTTTGATGAATATTCATCAGGTTCACATTTTTACACATTTTTTATTTAATATTACACAAATAAAGAGGTAATATTCAACCTACCAAATTTTCAACATTCCAAAATTCAACTTTTTTTTTCTGTGTAGGAGGAGGAGGAGGAGGAGGAGGAGGAGGAGGAGGAGGAGGAGGAGGAGGAGGAGGAGGAGGAGGAGGAGGAGGAGGAGGAGGAGGAGGAGGGAGGAGGAGGAGGAGGAGGAGGAGGAGGAGGAGGAGGAGGAGGAGGAGGAGGAGGAGGAGGAGGAGGAGGAGGAGGAGGAGGAGGAGGAGGAGGAGGAGGAGGAGGAGGAGGAGGAGGAGGAGGAGGAGGAGGAGGAGGAGGAGGAGGAGGAGGAGGAGGAGGAGGAGGAGGAGGAGGAGGAGGAGGAGGAGGAGGAGGAGGAGGAGGAGGAGGAGGAGGAGGAGGAGGAGGAGGAGGAGGAGGAGGAGGAGGAGGAGGAGGAGGAGGAGGAGGAGGAGGAGGAGGAGGGAGGAGGAGGAGGAGGAGGAGGAGGAGGAGGAGGAGGAGGAGGAGGAGGAGGAGGAGGAGGAGGAGGCGCAGCTTCGTGGAACGTCTCGCCTCGTGATGAATTCGGCGGGTCAGCGTGGTTCTGTGTAAGCAGATCTGCGCGATCTGCCATCTGGAAGAGGTAGCGTCGCAAACTTACTACACTTTTTGGAAGCACGATTTGATGGCATTGGACGCTACTCGTGGTGCGAAGCCCGAATCCGATTCCGCTGTCCGTGTCCACTTTGGCTTAAGAGTAACCTACCTAGGGGCCGGGCTCCGCGAAACTCAACGCCGCTAGCTTCAGCACCGACATTTCCCTTCTTGTCCGATACACCGGCCAGCTGCGTTCGGTCGGTCGGTCCTTGCATGAGCCTTCCTTGCGGTCATCGCGATCGCCACGGGGCCCTCCGGAATCGCCGGAACAGCAGGCTTCAGTGTCGACGGAACAATCTCTGGAGGGCAGGGCAGGTACTTTCGCCACCGGTTCCAACGCGCACCAAGTTTTTGGCCAGCACTCGAAAAAAAAACAAACATAAACAAACTGTCGCACTCACAGTCGTCCGTGTGGAATTGGGTTGCGTTTGACAGTTGTTACGCTTGAAAAAACTTTGAGGAAATCGAGGGGCGTTTTCGAAAACAAAATGTTTCGAAAGTGATGAAAATGTTGTCGTTTTTGAAAACATTTGAAACAAAATCGAAAACAAACGATGTTCTCGATTTCAACACAATTTGGTTTCGGTATTGCGGACCGGATTTCTATCCGTGTGCTGATGACATTAGTCTGGTGACAACTTCCACACACAAGCTGGATCGCATGCGGGCTCTCTTCTCAGTGTTCGAGCGGGCCTCTGGAGCGAAACTGAACCTGAGTAAAACAACTTCAATTGACGTCGGTCTTGTCGGGGACAATAGACAACGAACTCCATGGCTACAAACAGTGGACACGATAAAAGTTCTCGGTATCATTTATGAGAACTCTCTTCGTGTAATGATACGTCGAAATTGGGATGAGCTTGTCGTGAAATTCTCTCGTTTGGTCTGGCTGCACGCGACGCGTTCATTGACTCTTCTCCAGAAAGTAGTCTTACTGAATACGTTCATTTCGGCCAAGATGTGGTACCTCTCGTCCGTTCTACCCCCTTACCAAGAGCACACCAGCAAGATCACTCAAACAATGGGCTCCTTCCTGTGGAGGGGAATACCCCTCCAAGAGTCCCCATACAGCAGCTGGATCGCGAGCAAGGAGGTCTAAAACTGCATCTACCAGATTTGAAGTGCAGGGCGCTGTTGATCAACCGGCATCTCAGAGAGATCGAATCCATTCCTTTTTATAAATCCTTTATTGTCCAAGCTAATCCTAACCCAGCAAATCTTCCTTCGCAATTTCCTTGCCTTAAATATATTTGTGTGCAATTTCCTCAACTCCCTCCAATGATCCAGCAAAACCCCTCTGCCGATCTTCTTCATCGCTTAGCTGTCGAACAACAAACTCCAGTCCCAAAAGTTGAACGAGAAAACC
The DNA here is from genome assembly GCF_015732765.1 of Culex quinquefasciatus. Classification (NCBI taxonomy): domain Eukaryota; kingdom Metazoa; phylum Arthropoda; class Insecta; order Diptera; family Culicidae; genus Culex; species Culex quinquefasciatus. The sequence continues at coordinate 100,787,825 of NC_051863.1, forward strand.
CGACTGTTAACTGGCAGCAGATCTGGCAGAACATCTCAATGCGGCAGCTATCATCACACCAGCGTAGCATGCTGTACTTACTTGTGAACGGCAAGATTGAGCATCGGAAGCTGATGCTAACTATGCGGAGAGCTGACGGTAAGAATTGCCTGCAGTGTGGAGCAGCAGTCGAAACATTGAAACACAAGTTTAGCGAATGTCGGCGGGTTGCTGACGCATGGCTGCTTGTACAGAACCGCATCACAACTATCCTGCGGGGGCGAGCTTCACCCTCCTTTGATGAATTCATGAGACCTTCGCTAGAAGGAATTGGAAAAAACAAGGAGGAAATGCATTTTGCAAATTTGCCAAGTTGCCGATTTGTGCTGCGCCTTCTTGAACAAGATAGAGCGCCCCCTCAGGTAGCCCCAGGGCGCCCAAAATGCCATTTCGGCAAATTAAAAAAAAGCCTAAGGGAGAGCTAACTCGCGTGGCGCTCCTCCTTACGAATGGGCAAAAAATGCTCGCAACAACTTCTAACACACGCTTCCGCTGAAACTAACAGCGCGCTTCAGAATCGTTCTGTACGCGGATTTTTATGTAACGACTCAGATTGCAAAACAAGAAAAACACGCGTGCGTAAGAGATAGAGTTAGTTTAGCAAGCCTGAATGTAGATTGGTGTTAAGTGGGGAGTTTACAGTCAACATTTTATTTATTTTTAAAATATTGTACAGATGCCTTAGATTTTGAATTTTTCAAAATTTAAGGAAACCTCCTCTTCTTACCAGCACTGGGGGTCGGTCACGTTTGACCTCTTCCCCTCTAAAATGTTGACAATTTACCTCAATACGGTCACTGTGTACTAGGGTGTTTCATCCAAACTCAAAAGTTCTCAGAATCAGGCAAACCGAGGTAGAGGGTACCCATATGGACTCTCATACCAAATATCAGCCCATTTGGTTGAGAATTGGCCTGTCCCCAGCGGTTTAAAGTTTCCATGTAAATTACTATGGGATTTTTGTGCTTTTCGTTCAATCGATCCTACAGGCCGGCTTTTATTTTCAATGGTTACTACGTAGTTGTGATGTGTTTTGAATGGTAAACTTGAAACAAATGTCAGAACGTCTCAATGGAAGCAGAAAGCTTTAGTTTGCGGTCCTGGAACCAGGCTGTCCTGGTGGGAAATCTGGAGAGAAATCTGCCCCTGCATCGCACTATGGGGTATTTCCATATAAGCGAGCGGCCAAAAATATTTTTTTTGCTTTTTTGTGACTTTTTTATGTTGTTTGTACTTAGTATAATGAAAACAAATTAATTTTGATATTTTTCAAAAAAAAAGTTTAATTTTTGATTTTTCATATATTTGAGGCCACATGCATTAAAGTGGTGAATTTTAATATTCTTGCTCTGTCTATTTGATGCACGGAATGGCGGTTTATGCTTTACGTTCAATCTCCCTCCTTCCTCTTGAGTTAAAATCCACCTCTTTGAAGACCCCCTCCCCTCCCCATCCAATTAAAATTTGATTTTTGCGGTGTTTTAGAATTTTAGACGGTTTATTTTATGGAACATTGTATGGATTCTCGTCCACGTTTTTTGTTGATCCACTTGCAAAATCCACGTTTTCCACGATAAATTCTTCTAAATCAAAATCACAAAGTAACCGATTGTCGTTAGATTACTCAAAATATGAACTTCTTCTAACAGAACAACATCGGTAGTTTTTCCTCTGTGGTTTTTCCTGAGTTGATCATGTGATGGTTCTGCAATGTTGTAATTCTTACAAATATACTCGAAAGCTGTTCTCACGTTTCAGAATAGTGCTTCGTTATATCGTACATTGACACTACGGTATTATTATCCATATTTTCAAAAGAACACAACAACGAACTGATATGAATATTCGACGAATCGTTTCTGTAAAATACTTAGAATAGGAATTTCTAATTTTATCAAACGTACCTAAGTACCAACAAAGTCATGAATATCAAATCAATTTCAAAACGTACATAGCAGGTACGTCATTTCTGCCTCCGCAGGTAAATAAGGCCGATGCAAATATTTTTCAAAGTTTTTGTCCCTCGGCTCTGGCCGGGGTCGAGGGGGGGGCAAAAAAATAAAAAATATAAATATTGAAATAACAAGCCATAGTTTCTACATTTGCATGGAAAAAGTGTTTTAAAATGCATTTTACACTAGTTCAGTTGTTTTGCAATCATTAGTTTTCAAAAAAAATTAAGATTTGACAAAAACAAAAATTCTAGCGAAAAAAAATGTTTTGCTATTATAAACATCGACAATTTTCGAAAATTCAAAGGATTTTTAAATCAACCCAAACATGCTAAAAATGATTCTAAACGCAGGGGAATGCATTCTTCAATGGTTACTACGTAGTTGTGATGTGTTTTGAATGGTAAACTTGAAACAAATGTCAGAACGTTGTCACTTCCTCATTTTTGAAGTACACATGAGACAAGAACAAAAGAAATATTAAGAAGTTGCGTTGGTATTGGTCTCCCGTCCCCAATCCCCAAAGAAGCAAACCATCTTAAGGTCCGTTTCCAATGGAACCCAGTAACAAATCAAGCCCTCCCAAACCAATAAAACATTCAAATTTCACAAACAAGAGAAAGACAGAAAGGGGAGATTTGCGTTTACTTACATCTATTGCGATGATCTTACAACTAGGTGACGTCCTTATGAACTAGTTGGCGGGCCTAATCTAGGTGTGGGGCGTGTGTGTGTGTGACGTGTATCCCACGGCGGCTGCGGCTTCTTCGATGAACTGCCCGGGCAAAATCCGCGACGGTGACCAGTGCCCAACACCGGTCATCCCCAGCGTTCCACGCCGTATTACCGTGGCAGGACGCCAACCACGACACGTTCCACAGCATCACGGCTCCAGCCGACATGGTGAAATTAGAGTTGAATATGGATAGAATAGAAGGCCTGCCGGCACAGGGTGGCGTTAGTTACAGTCACTACTTCGCTAGTTCTTCACTCCGGTCATTTCAGGCTTGCTTACCGATCTCCTGTGTCGATTCAATCTACTCGACAAGCTCCATTGTAGTTACACACAGGCAGTAGTTGTTCTCCCTGCACATGCGGTGCAAACCGCGTTCGATGTTGCGACTATCACTACACATGTTTAAGCATAATTAAATATCGGTCAACTTCCACCTAACTAGGGCAAGATCAAGATTACCTGCCCACTGTGGCCTCGTGGCTGTTAAACACAGTCCCGCAGATCAAGTATTGGCCTTCTTAGGCCAGCCACGCTCTATCAAGATAGAAAATTAAGTTATAACAAAAGATCCACTAGCGACCACGCGGTCAACCACGTACACCAGTCAGACTCCTAATTTGCACACTTCTCCGGACGAGTCTCGTGGGCCTCCAGAACGAAGAACCGGTCTGCTTGACTTTCAACTGGTAACTGATGTCGATGTTAGTGCGCCCCACGCCTATATCGGTTCGCAATCGGCTTCGGTAGCTCACTCTCTCCCGCGGGATTACACAGTCGCGTGATTGTAGAGATAACAGTTTCACGGTGGAGCACTGCGAGTATTAGTGTTGGCTACTAGTGTAGTTGTGCTAGAACCTCGATCGGCCTTCTGCTGTTGAGTTTTGTCCATTTGCACATGACACCCGTCTAATGTGCACTTGTTTCAACCCGGTATGTGAGAGTGTAGTCGCTTCAGTCGTGGCGCGCGAAAGGGGATTACGCGGATAAGACCACCCAACACTTGTCTATGGGTGATCTGACGACGATCGTGTATTGTGTGCGTGTTGTCGAGAGTAGTGGAGTATAAATTTATGATAAGACCAAGACAACTTCAATGTTTTATTAAATTTGGGATGTCTAGGGGAAACACCTATTTATTTTCACGGACATAAAATCATCTGCTTGTCTGAGTTATGAGTGGCAGGTTACAACGTCTCAATGGAAGCAGAAAGCTTTAGTTTGCGGTCCTGGAACCAGGCTGTCCTGGTGGGAAATCTGGAGGGAAATCTGCCCCTGCATCGCACTATGGGGTATTTCCATATAAGCGAGCGGCCAAAAATATTTTTTTTGCTTTTTTGTGACTTTTTTATGTTGTTTGTACTTAGTATAATGAAAACAAATTAATTTTGATATTTTTCAAAAAAAAAGTTTAATTTTTGATTTTTTCATATATTTGAGGCCACATGCATTAAAGTGGTGAATTTTAATATTCTTGCTCTGTCTATTTGATGCACGGAATGGCGGTTTATGCTTTACGTTCAATCTCCCTCCCCTTCCTCTTGAGTTAAAATCCACCCCTCTTTGAAGACCCCCTCCCCCTCCCCATCCAATTAAAATTTGATTTTTGCGGTGTTTTAGAATTTTAGACGGTTTATTTTATGGAACATTGTATGGATTCTCGTCCACGTTTTTTGTTGATCCACTTGCAAAATCCACGTTTTCCACGATAAATTCTTCTAAATCAAAATCACAATGTAACCGATTGTCGTTAGATTACTCAAAATATGAACTTCTTCTAACAGAACAACATCGGTAGTTTTTCCTCTGTGGTTTTTCCCTGAGTTGATCATGTGATGGTTCTGCAATGTTGTAATTCTTACAAATATACTCGAAAGCTGTTCTCACGTTTCAGAATAGTGCTTCGTTATATCGTACATTGACACTACGGTATTATTATCCATATTTTCAAAAGAACACAACAACGAACTGATATGAATATTCGACGAATCGTTTCTGTAAAATACTTAGAATAGGAATTTCTAATTTTATCAAACGTACCTAAGTACCAACAAAGTCATGAATATCAAATCAATTTCAAAACGTACATAGCAGGTACGTCATTTCTGCCTCCGCAGGTAAATAAGGCCGATGCAAATATTTTTCAAAGTTTTTGTCCCTCGGCTCTGGCCGGGGTCGAGGGGGGGGGGCAAAAAAAAAAAATATAAATATTGAAATAACAAGCCATAGTTTTTAAACTTCATCATCCCGGTACGAGAATTGAACTCACGACCCATGGATTGGAAACCCAACACGCCGCTAGTCGAAACCCATCCCCTACCGGTCAGTATTCCCAGTGAGCATATTTACTCCATCACCTTCCGCTTATTTATTTATTTATTTATTCAATTAAGTAACGTAAGACTTCATGTCTTTTAAAATGTTACAATGTTTCAAACTGAGTGAGGTGGTTTTTGTTTAAGCTTCTTGCTAATTTTGTGTTGCTCTCATTCCCCAACTAATTAGTCTAAACGATTGAGTTCTTCTAATAAACTCTGCTTAAAACTCACAATAGTGGTACACGATTTGGTAGCTACTGGTAATGAATTCCAGAAGACAATGCCTCTTGCAAACATTGACTGACTATAATAAGAAGAATTAAAATGAGGTAACAAGTAATTTAATGTGCGCGTTTGTCGAAAAGGTCTTAATTTAGATAACAAATAATTAGGTTTTTTAGTGAATATTATTTTCTGTAATGTACAACATGATCTGAATCGATAGAACTGGGCAAAAGGACAACCAATTAGTGATTTTTGCAAGTGGGTAACCCTGGAGTAACGAGACAAATTGTAGACATATCTGATGCATGCATTAAGTGCGATACGAAGTTTGTTGATAGCTGCGGCCGAAGCATTAGTATATACAAAATCTCCATAAATGAAATGAGGAAATATTAAGGACTTAAAAAGCCTTGTTTTCGTGGCAGAGTCAAAATGTCTAGTAACTAAGTTAAGGCGTTTTAGCACTCCAAAGATTTTACCACATTGACTGTTTATGTGGGCATCCCAATCTAAATCAGATGTAAAAATAACACCTAAATTGTTAACTCCAACAATTGCCCCGTCGAAAATACGCCAACAGGATCGGCACCAGCAGCAGAACGGACGCAAACGATGCCATCACGGGAGTAGACCTGATGAAGATGTCCTTGCTTCTTCAACTTGAGGGCTTCAGAGCGTACTTCACGGGCCTGGGGTGTCAAGTTTTCATTTAAGAAGATCCTGTTGTTACTTTCAAAGCCTACGTCTCGCAGTGTCAGGTTCCGACTTCGTAGGTAGCGGCCATACAGTTCGATCCTCTCGTTCCTGATAGCAAACTGGCACAAGATCGGCGGGGAAGTTCCAACGGTTATGGCTTGTTTGGACAGTCGTTTGAGGCTCACAATAGGCGTGTTTGCGGGGTTGTACGCAAGTTTGGCAGCAATCATTCGAAACAGCACCTGCAGATCTTCGTTCTGGCTGAATGGGACACCGTTGAGGATCAGGTCATGGGCACGTTCCAGGCGGTCCAGTTGATTTGACACAGCATACAGATCATTGCGGGTTTCGTCGAGCCGTTCGGAAACTTGTTTTACGCTGACACTGCAGTCAGTTTTTAGCTCCAACAACTTAGCTTCCACGCTGGTGATACGGATTTCCAGGTCCGACTTGCAGGAATCGATGCGTGAGTTGGTATCCTCGAACAACCCTTGAATTTTGGCCCACAGATCGCCAAGCGAAGAGACGTCATCACCCATTTCGTCGATTTCCCTTCGACTACGTTTGTTGATGTTATTCTTGAGAGCGAGAGTACTCAACTTGTTCAGACTGGAAGAGCGTGTCACAGGTCTGTTTATATTCATCTGTCAACAGCGTTCGCAGTTGAATAGAATTGGCGATCTTCACTTTGCACAATTCTGAAGGGCTCGCAAAGAAAACGTGGCCAATTGCAAATTGTTTTCGAGAAAAAATACACCAATTGGTGGTGCAGCTGCAGGCCTCCACGATCAGACGATCACAGCACTGGAGTTCTATCGCGACCGAACGTTTTGAGACAGTTTAAAATCAAACTTCAGGTAAAAAGTACCGATTTCGCCGCGACGATAGAGTTCTATCAACCGATTGTACACATACCCTTCAGGATTTGATTGACGCTTACAAGGCGAAACCCGTAACCTCACGGCCACGGAAGCTCGGCTAATAGTTTCTACATTTGCATGGAAAAAGTGTTTTAAAATGCATTTTACACTAGTTCAGTTGTTTTGCAATCATTAGTTTTCAAAAACCCGTAACCTCATGGCCACGGAAGCTCGGCTAATAGTTTCTACATTTGCATGGAAAAAGTGTTTTAAAATGCATTTTACACTAGTTCAGTTGTTTTGCAATCATTAGTTTTCAAAAAATTTAAGATTTGACAAAAACAAAAATTCTAGCGAAAAAAAATGTTTTGCTATTATAAACATCGACAATTTTCGAAAATTCAAAGGATTTTTAAATCAACCCAAACATGCTAAAAATGATTCTAAACGCAGGGGAATGCATTCTCAATTGATTTCAGCTAATTTCACTTCAATTTCCATTGAAATTCTGAAGATTTTTGAAAAAATATTTTTTTTGCCCCCTGATTTTTTGGACCAACTTTGAAGGGGGGGGGGAGACAAAAACTTTTAATAAAATTTGTACCAGCCTAATGTGATTTTAACCAAGCGTATACGCGAAATCATTAATTTCCTTGCATGAATCAAAATGTTCAAAATGGAATAACTCAAAAAGTGCACATAGGTGCACTTTGAAATTTGGAGACAAGTTAGGACATGGTTCAAATTTTAAGACTGCAAAATTTTCAGATCGCACAAATGCACACACAAAAAGTACTCCATTAACAAAGTTGAAAAAAACTAAATTTTGAATAAAAATCCATCTTTTTTGATTTTTATTATTTTTTTTAGCCTATAAAAGTGTGTTTTGTAAAATGTTATTGAAAAGTTGAATCAATTACCTTTCTGAATATATATAAGGCTGGTACAAATATTTTTAAGTTTTTGTCACCCCCCCCTTCAAAATTGGCCCGAAAAATCAGGGGGCAAAAAAAATATTTTTACAATAAACTTCAAAATTTCAACGAAAATTCAAGTGCAACCAGCTGAAATCAAATTAAAATACATTCTCCAGCGTTTAAAATCATTTTTAGCATGTTTGGGTTTATTAAAAAATCTTAAGATTTTTTGAAAATTTTCGATGCAAAATCTTTTTTTTCGATAAAATTATTGTTTTTGTCAGATCTTAGATTTTTTGAAAACTAATGATTGCAAAACAACTGAACTAGTGTAAAATGCATTTTAAAATACTTTTTTCATTTAAATGTGCTCTTTTACACCGGAATCGATACGACAAGCTTTCGATCAAGAATGCTGCCTTGGAAATCTCCCGGTTGGCGGAAAGTGCCTTAAATGTACCACGAAGAAAGAGGTATAAATTTTAACAATATGGTTTTATCAGATTGTTTTTTCCTGTTTACTAAATTAATGTAATTTTAGGACTTTACAAGCAAAAATCCCGAACCACTTCGAAATCGGAGGAGGATAGAACTCATTTCAGGACGGAACTATCCATGCCATGTGATTTATCGTGGAATGTATGTTTTAAATTAAATGTTCCTGTTACACTCTTATTTAACTCTTCAATCTATAGCAAATCGGGCAATAGGAAGCTGCAGTTGGAACGACTGAACAAACGACTGAAACGTTGGTTAACTGTTTGGATAGTTTAACAGCCTCAGCAGATCGACGATTTGAAGATGATCAGGACCTTGATCAGGGCCATGACCTAGCTGGTGACGAGAACAGCAACAAGGACAGTGAAGGTGAGCGTGGTCCTGTCCAAGTCAACGTCCAGCAACAAGTCCGATCTCGCCAGCTCGCCATCGAGCGTGGTCCTGGCGTCATCCGCAAGTCCGATGTCACCATTCAGCGTAGTCATGATTCTTCGAAATCGTCATCCGACTGCCCAGCGCGGCCTCAAATAAAAATTTTCATTTGCTTATAGTTGTGTTTCTGTTTTTACTTTACATTACAAATACATAAAATGATTAACAATTTCTCACATTAGCCGTATATTAAAACATTATTTTATTGAATAAACATAAAATTCAAAAAATACTATCTTCGAATCAATTTCTTTTCAGTGCAATTTAAATTTTCAATTTAAAAAAAGAAATTTCAAGCAAGAGTATAACATTTAAATGAAAATTCTTGGAAAATTCATTGTACATAAGTGCAGTTGGTTAGCAATCATTATTTTGGTCAAGGGGTTGAGGGGTGGTCTTAAAAATTGATGAACCCACAATGACAAACATGGAAATGTGACTTAAATTGTTATGAGCAGATTGCTTTCGATTTTTTATAAGGTACAATATTGATGGGAGGCAGTGGTTGTTCGCCTATTGAAGAATTTTGGTCATCCGCTGCCTGATTTTGAAGAGGGAGGGTGGGAAGGCTAGTTGAAGAAAATATTTGCTATTTGTTATAGTCTAACGGTGTCAGCAAGAATCCTGCATATCGGTAAGTAAATACTGCTACAACAACCAACACTAGTCTTCAACCGTTGGTAACACTTAATTGTTCCAAGCACCCAGATGCAAAAAACCAAAAGCACAATACATCTGCCAGGACTTTTCCACATAAACTCACTTTTAGATGTAGTTTTCCCACCAGGAAAGCCTGGTTCCAGGACCGCAAACTAAAGCTTTCTGCTTCCCTTGAGACGTTCTGACATTTGCTTCATGTTTACCATTCAAAACACATCACAACTACGTAGTAACCATTGAAAATAAAAGCTCAACTGGCGTCGGCATTCGAAGTTTTTGAGACACCGGACGTCGATCCAATGCGCACCTTGGGGACAGAACGGACAACCCTTTTTCCTTCTGGAATGTGTTCATTGGACCATCCCCTATACACCTGTCTTTATTCCGAGTGAATCCGTGTTGTCAACTGGCCTGTAGGATCGATTGAACGAAAAGCACAAAAATCCCATAGTAATTTACATGTAAACTTTAAACCGCTGGGGACAGGCCAATTCTCAACCAAATGGGCTGATATTTGGTATGAGAGTCCCTATGGGTACCCTCTACAAGGGGAACCTCGGTTTGCCTGATTCTGAGAACTTTTAGGTTTGGATGAAACACCCCACTGTGTACCCCACCCCCTTACACTCACCAATTTGGTGCCCATGACTCTAACCATACTTTTTGTATCATATTTCTAGTGAAGGAGAAATCAAAACATGTAGTTCAAGGAAGTTCAAGTGAGCAGAAGGTCATAGATGATTTTATTTTCGATGATGCATTGGATTTGTTGAATCATCAACGTTTACCGGTTTTATTTTGTAGTTTTTACGACAATCCAAGTGCTCCATCATTTTGCGCTGAGCCATCTTTCTTGAACATGCAGTTTTATGGACATAATGATATAATGCTTGGCGAATTTTTGGAAAGATACTGTTTTCGAAGTTCCTATATTTGCAAGTCTTGTAATTTACCTATGATGGATCATGTTCGTCGATATGTTCATTCCCAGGGATGCGTACATGTCGAATTACACGAAGATATGAAAAAGGTCGATACAGGTACCATACTAATAACATCTAAGTGCTCCATTTGTAACGAGGCTACCCAGCCGGTTCCTATGTCTAGCGACACGTGGTGTTATTCCTTGGCAAAATATCTAGAATTGCGCTTTCACAATCATTTATACAAACGAAGAACATTAGAAAGACAAAAAGAATGTAGTCATTCACTACATCGGGATTACGTTCAGTTTTTTTCGTATAAAGGGATCGTTGCGAGTTTCCGATATAGCTCCATTGAAATCTGGGAAATCGGCTTGCCTACAATGATAATGCAATTGAAAGATCTTAATGTAAAACACGTTCAACAAGATATTCAAGACATAAAAGATTTTGCTATAAAAGGTTACGAAGTGTACGTTAAAATATTCGATCAATTGGCAGATCTTTCTATTGATATTGAAACTTCTACGTGGTTGAAAAAGAAAGCAAATCAAGATCAAATGGTTTTCAAGCAACGTCTAGATTTTGTACAAACACTTTTGGTCGAAAAAGAGAGTACGAGTGAAGAAATAGAGGATGCAATATTGTTTTTGAAAAAAGCTTTGGCGGAAGCAGTAGACGAATGGGAACCAAGGCTAAACGAGATAATGATGCAATGTAAATCAAACCCTTCCAACGCAATGACTGATAACAATGCTGAAGAAATTGAACCTTCCGGCACAATAAAAAGAGATGAGAACAAAAGATTCGCTGTTGATAAAAATAAATTTATGTCACGATTAGCAAATAGTGAATCTGATGTTACCGAGTTCTTTGCTGACACATTGAAAACGGATGATAAAAATGCCAAAGAAAACGAACGTAAGGGCGTCAAAGGTTTGCTCAGTCAGTTTTTATCTTCGTCAGAAAATGCTCATATTTTCAATTCTCCTTTACCAAATCATGAGCATCACAATCTCAAATGTGGCCTGTTTCCTGTTATGGTCAACGATCAAGATTTGTCGTCATGTATAGCATACAGCTTAGTTTGTTCAGAATATCTGAAGTCATTAGACCATTTGTACGTTGAAAATTTTGCTGATAGCAGTTCACTTTTGAAAAGGAAATATTCGGATATTGGGTAAGTTATTATTTCAATAGGCCATTTAACCTGGATTTTACTGGGCAGATCCAAATCAGCTGAATGAGCAAGAGTGATGACTGTCATGGCGGTGAAATGAAATACCCGATCAGAAAATTACATCTTACGGTTGCCAAAAACATGAAGATGACATGTTTCCAGAATGCTTGACTTAACCCGGCCCGGGCGGAAAGTGAGTTGGGAGCGTTTTTTTATTACGTAACGCAGTTAGGGGGGGAGGGGGTGTCGGTGTCTGCTACGAAATGTTACGAAAATAGGGGGGGGGGGGGGGAGTGGTGAAAAATTCTGTTACGAAACGCAAAATTTTCATATAACAATTCTTAAAAAAATGCAAAAAGACCTTGCGTTAAGCGTTACAGCGGGGTAGGGGGTCGCTCATCTGTTACGATTTGTTACGAAGGGGGAGGGGGTCAAAATCCAAAATTTTGCGTTACGTAATAAAAGAACGCTCCCAGTTGGTGGCGATATCTTCGAACTACCCAAGTAACCACAAGCACTTAATTGAAGTATTAATTCAGTACTAAATCAGCACTGGAATGTTTTGAAGTAGTAAATAAGCTTTGCGGATGCCTCAAAGTACCAAGACTTTGCAGTATTACAACAGGCATTAAACCACCATTTACGACCTTGAAAATGTGCTTCAAAGCATTTGATGTTTATCAACAAAGTAACCCATCGATACGGAAAACATTTCAGCCTGGCACGGTTTTATTGACTTTTATCCTTCTCCCATCATACCGTTCCAGTAAGCGTGCGGGCCAAGGCGCAATTCCCCCAGTGTGCATCAGTTTTATTTTTGCGTGAACTGGGTTCAATTCCCGCTGATTAAAGAGTTTTATTTTTTATTTTTTGTGGAAAACTGCAGCCTGTAATGAAGCCAAATTTTTCAAAACATATGCCCATAGTACAAAGGACATTATCAAAAGTTCTCTGGTAAATTGAATGACTTTTCTCGCAAGTAAAAAGCGGCTTTCCTGAATTCTGATACACTTTGCGAAATTTTGCCAACCGTGGACCAAGCACCCTCGGAAAAACAGTTCCCGTTAGCCGTTAGCCAGGACTTGTCCCTAATAACCTCAAGCTTTCCGTAATTGATTGCACTGCACTTACTGGCTGGCCGCAATTTGCTGAGTGACTCGTAAATAATTTCCGTTCAACGAAATGACAACGGGTTTTTGAACCAGAACCATGAACCAGAATCCCTAAACAGCAGAAAGAAAGTCTTCATTAATGTTCGATTTATCTACCACATCGATTAAAAGTTTCAAAACAAACACTCATTTCAGAATACATCAGTTGGCTGGCGCGCATCCTGGAGAACGACGAGAAAAATGCAAGAATAACATCAAAGTGTCACACTCACACATGAAACGCAACAGGAGAAAGAAAAACAAAGGAGGCCCACCACGAAGTGTGTGGAGCAGCTGTTCTTTTTTTCCCCCAGCCTTGACGTCGATAAAGCAGTTTATTTTTGTTCGAGCTTTCGTTGAAGTACTAAATCAGCATCACTGTGCGCCACTTGAAATATTTCTCAAGGGAAAAGTGCTGTTTAAATGTTTTGAAGCATTATTTGCTGGTATTAAATGCCAATATAATGCTGATTTAAATTTAAAAATAAAAAAATATAAAAATTGAAATTACAAGCCATGGTCTCAACATTTGAATGAAAAAAGTGTTTTAAAATGCATTTTACACCTGCCCAGTTGTTTTGCAATCATTAGTTTTCAAAATATGAAAGTATTGAAGAGATTTTTTTTTCACCGAAAAAAAAACTTTTTGCGGTTCTGTACATTGGATTTTCACACATAACATATTTTTGATCGATGAACATATTTTTGATCGATCCCAGACATGCTTAACATAATTTTGAATGCAGCAAAATGCATTTCTAATTGTTTTCAGTTGGCTAGACTTCTATTTTGATTAAAAATTTAATGTTTTTTGAAAAAAAAAATTTTTTTGCCTCCTGATTTTTCGTACCGATTTTGAAGGGGGCGACATAAACTTTGAAAAATATGTGCAACGGCCTTAGCAAAAATTTAAAAAAATTTTATTTTTCCAAAATTTTACCCGAACATCATGAAATGATTATTTGGACATTATTTCAAATTTTGCTGGACTTCCCGGCCCGGGCAGAAAGTTACATCTTCCTGAAAACTTGTCATGTTCGCAAAAACACAAACATGTCAAGTACCTGTTAACTTCCAGTTAAGAGTTACCCGGGCAGAAAGTCGCATCATGGGACGAACAAAAAAATAACTTGAGTTGTTTTTGATATCATGGCATGTTTGATATTTGTTCCAAAAACTCTTAAAATGCGCGCCGAAATCTATGTTCCTTTCTATGTTTGTAGACTTTTTATCATTAGTTGATAAATTTTCATTTTCTCATGATATTACCGGACTTAGAAAAAAATCGAAAGCCGAATTATTTTGGGACTTAGAAAAAAAATTGACCTCTTTATCATGAGATGATATAATTTTGTTTTATCATGTTTTTGCTGGACTTAGAAAAATTTCGAAAGCCAAATTATTTTGGGACTTAGAAAAAATTTCGAAATCTTTATCATGGGATGATATTATTTTGTTTTATCTTGATTTTGCTGGACTTAGCAGAATTTCGAAAGCCAAATTATTTTGGGACTTAGAAAAAATTTTGACTTCTTTATCATGAGATGATATTTTCTAGTTTTATCTTGTTTTTGTTGGACTTAGCAAAATTTTCACTCCTCGACAAAATTTCACTTTTCCGACACTTAGAATATTTTTGAAAACCCTGGATTATGAGATGATTTATAAAATTAATTTTTTTTCAGGCGGGACTTACCTAAAATGGCAGTTTTGTTAATGGACATTTTTATTGAGTTTTTTTTACTTTAATTTACTTTAAATACACTAGTTAAACTAATCACATTGAAAAGTATTTTACCGCATATAAAATTTCATCGCAAAGCGCAAAAATGAGCCCACGCGCTCGCTCACTGTCTCTTTTCTCTCTTCTTTCGTTCACTGCTCGCACGCAACGCGCGCGACCTGTCTTGACAGGAATCGGCAATCGGCAGACAGACAGCTTTTGCGTTCGTGGCGGGCTGGTTTGTTTACGTTTTCGCGCAGTAGTTTTCCGCGGATGAATTATAGTCCGCGAATCGCCGCGGGTTGTGAGTACGTTCTGTGGCCGAGGTAGTGTGTGTTCGTTCGTTCCGTGGTGTTCGAGACCGTGATATGTTGTGGTTAAGTGATTGTTTGTGTTTTTGTGGCTGGGGGGGCGAAGAAAAAGTTTCGCTCCGTGTTGACGGGTGCAAGGAAAGTTTCGGCCAAGCCGCTGCCCCAGAAAAGTAATCCTCTTGCTCAAGATGCTGCTGTGGATTAACGAGGAAAGGATTTTGGCGGATTCGCCAGGACAAGGACAAGGGTTTGTTTACGTTTTTGGTGCAGTAGTTTTCCACTGATTAACAACAGCCTGTGAATCGCCGCGGGTTGTAAGTGCGTATTTTGGCCGTGGGAATGTGCGTTCGTTGGTGTCGTTTTATGTGAGAGTTGCGAAATGTTGTTATTTATGTGAAAGTTGATGTTTTTGCGGCTCTGTGGAAAAAAAAATTACGTTAGCGAAATCCTCCTGCCTACATGCCGCTTTCCATCGTTCCTCCTCCTCCTCCTGCCGGTGATGTTAAGACGTGGATCAACGCCGGAATGATTTTGTCGATTTTGACAGTTTTCGGTGGAGGAAAACAGCAGTGTCGATTTGTTTTTGGTTTTGTCGTCGCGTCATCAGAATCGCGATTTGTGGGGAAACCGTATTTGATCCGTGTGTTTTCGAGTGTGCGTGTGATTGTTTACGTTTCTGCATCATGGTGGTGATTGGGGACTGGACGTGACACTGTGACATAGTTTCGTTTTGGAGTGTCAGCGACAGAAGGATGAACCTTCCTCTTGTGATTCCGGAGGAGGTGATTCAATTGAGTGGCTCGAAAGCAGTTTCACGGAGGAGGATGAGTCCACCTGAAGCGGCTACAGATGTTGTTTCTACTAGTCAAGCCGACAAATATTTTTCGACGATTTTTAAAACTCAGATAAGTATTGCTTGTTTTCTTTTTCTTTGTTTACTATTGAATTTTTAATTATTCCATAAATTTTGTTTGAGAATTGATGCTTTGTGTTTTATTTTCTCTTACAGATCTACTAACGGGCATTTTCTGGACATTCGGCTTCTAGAGTTTTGTTTACTTTGACCAATCAGCTGCAAAAATGAATTGTGCTGCAATCATATGCTCTCTGGATGGATTGGATGAGGATTAACAAGGTATGTACGAGAATTATTATTTCAAAGTGAACCTATCACTTCAGTTTAGAAATTCTTTCAAACATTTCAAAGTTCAGTTTTTCATTCTGTTATTTATGCTGATTTTGAATACACATTATTGACTTTTGACAGATTGATATAAAATTCTTAAAATAAATTATTTATTGATAAGGATTGCATATATTTTTTTGATTCTTTCCTTTAAAGACCATATTTTTGTTTATTTTTTTGTTCGGGAATTTTATAAATTTAAATGTTTGTATAAGACCGAGCCACGTTGCCCAATTGTAACGCTTCCGCCTTGACAATATTTACAAATTTCTACACTTTCAAAAAGGTTTGCTAGAATTTCAGGAAAATTTTCAGCGGCCAATGCAAATAAATTAGTGCATTATTGATTTGTTTAGTTCAATTGTACAGATTTTCGAAGCTTTTCTTTGACTTGGCTTTACAAAAGTTTGATTTGTTTTAATATTGTTAGTTGTATGCAATTTTGGATGTAATTTTTGCTGCCCCTGATTTTTCGGGCAAATTTCGAAGGAGAAGTGACAAAAACTTTAAATAAAATTTGTACCAGCCTTACTTATTCACACTAAACTTTGAATTAATTCGAATTATACGGCAAATGATACAGTCATCCCACATATTCGGAACACCCACAAATTCGGAACACTTTTGTGATAATTTGTCAAAAGCATGCCAAATGCATCTTTTCTGTGTACCCTACTATTTTTAGGACCTTTATTTGGACATTCCTTTGCTATTTCATTAATATAAGTAGAACTTTTAAACAAAAAACTGCATTTCGAGACCATTTTATTCAGAGCAGCAAAACGCTGCTTCCAAATTGCCTGTTCCATAATTGTGGGATGTTATTGTGCCTCCCACAATTGTGGAACACCTGAATTTAACTGATATTTTCACAAAAAAGTTAGCAGACCATTCATAAAACATTACTAAGCATGAGTTTTACTGGTTTCAGAATGTGAAGTCATTATTTTTATAAAAATATGTACCCCTGGAGCGATAGAAAAGATTGTTTACATCGTTAGAAAAAAGTGTTCCGAATTTGTAGATTTCAAGGGTCGAAGTTTTTCTTCAAAAATATAAAACGATAAAATTTGCAGTTGTTCGATACAGCATTCGAAAGATCGCAAAAACAGCTTTCAAATGAAGGTAAAAGCGAATCATTTCAATGTTCAATTATCGATTTTCTATGATTTTTTAATTGTTTGCTATAGTTTTTAATTTTAGGCTTATTTAATAAAAATAAATTTTACTAGAAAATCACATTATATCATTAAATTAATTTGTTTTATTAAAATACAATTGAAAAACAGTCTATATAAAACTTATATCTTCTTACTGTGTATAACGCTTTCTAAAGCAACCAAATTATTACAGAAAAAAAATATCTGGAAACATCACAACTTGTTATAATACTTTTATGTTTTTGAATGATATTTTTCGCCCATATTTTTACAGGAAAAAAATGAACTGGTCGGGATAATTTTATGTTTATGGATGATATTTTTCCGCACCCTAGCATGATAATTTGAAGTTTCCAACACGAACTTAAGTTGATAATTTGTTGATATGCGTAGAGTAAATTATGTTCGCGTTTATGTTTGATTAACTCTTAACTGGAAGTTAACAGGTACTTGACATGTTTGTGTTTTTGCGAACATGACAAGTTTTCAGGAAGATGTAACTTTCTGCCCCCCGATCAGAAAATTACATCTTACGGTAAACTTGTCATGTTGCCAAAAACATGAAGATGACATGTTTCCAGAACGCTTGACTTAAGAGATGTAGAAACATAAAATGTAACATGAGTTACTCTACGAAACATCAAAAAAATATCAAACCAAGTTGACATTTTGAACTTAAAAATATCTTGTCATGGTACCGAAAAATATCATCCAGGAACATGAAATAATCATGGCCAATTCTGCTTTTTCCTGAAAAAATTGGTGCGAAAAAATATCATCCAGAAACATAAAAAAATCATGACAGGTTCAGGTTTTTGCCTGAAAAAAACTGTTCGTAAAATTATCATCCAGAAACATTAATGTATCATGAAAAGTTGTGATTTGTGAAGAAATCTTACAAATCCATAATTCGCAACTTCCCATGATACATTTTTATTTTCAGATGGTATTTTTCGAAAGAAAACTTATATAAGGGCTTATTTTTTAAGTAAAAGTGCATCGCGCTATCTGAACTGAGTACACCCTTACCAAAAATCATGATTTTCTGAGTTCAATATCGCACTTTTCATACGATTAACCATTTTTATGGTTGTAGTACCTGGACTCAAAAAATCGTATGAAAAGTGGGATATTGAACTCAGAAAATCATTATTTTTGGTAAGGGTGTAAGCCCAAATGTTTACAAAAAAATAGTCAGAAGAAGTTTTTTTTATGTCAAAAACTGTCATCTGAATACATAAAAGAACTATGAAAACAAGTGATATATTGGTGTTTTTTTTCAGAAAATGTATAGATGTACTAGAGTATAACTTATTTACATAAAATTGATTGTTTTGTTTGATTTGGGGTTAGCATTAATAAGCATGGGTTTATGGTATGATTCAAGATGATTTTGCAAAACGAAAGTATGACTGAATACGAATGAAAAAAGCGTTAATCATACAGCTGGTGTAATCGTCTTTTTGAAATGCTAAATTGCATATTTTTAGTTTCCTTTTTATTTTTGCCAATAAATAATTCTAGATTACTTTTTCAAAACCACCAATGCGCCATGGATTTCCTATTAATATAGGACCTTTTAAAAAGTAAGCGAGAATTACAATTTGCAAGAAGTTTTTCTAAATAGTAGTTTGAAGGGTAATATCTCAAAAATTAACACCATGAATGTTTTCAATTAAGACCCATTATCTTAAAAAAACCAAACGGGATTTGAGATGTTTTGAATATCCAATTGATAAAAAGTGATATGTTCACATAACAATATTTTTTTAACATACCTTGTAAATGATCTCTAAATCCATCCAATCAATTCCCTATGATGAATACTATGATATGGTGATGTTTGTCCAGAAATTGCTGTCCTGTGAAAGAGAAGAGAACCCAAAGTATCAATTCCCAAATGAAAATCCAAATCATTTTTGTAAAGATACTCCGCCTTTACAATAATTATTAAATGTAACTACTACAAAATGTGAGCAAACAATACTTATCTGAATAAAAACGAGAATTCCGTTGTCGAAATGACCGGATTTGTCCAATGCAAATGATGGCTACCGGAACGATGGAGGCCCCAAAATCTTACGGTGGAAGATGGTGCTGCTAAATAGGTAGGACCCGCCCCGCTGGAGACAGTTTCAAAACGCAGCTGCTTATTAGATTGCACCGTTTTGCCTCCTCCTCCCCCTCCTTCAAAAAAAAAAAATTTGACGGAGAGGACAAGCTGCAGCAGAACAAAAACTTTGGGGGCTGTGATAAATAAATAATACCTTCCGACTGCAAAGCTCCTCTTCAGCGAGATGCATCTGTCAAGAGGAAAAAATAGCACCGTCTGCCACAGGAAGAATCTGGAGATTGTAGAGCTTCCGTAAAGCTGAATGATGGTAAAGGCAACGGAGATTCCTCTTCTGACTTCTTCTGTGACAGGTGCAAAAGTCGATCGCGAAAAAACCTCCTCCAAATTCTTTTACAAACCACATCCCCCACATAAACAAACTAAAACACACGCAATTACCGACATAAAACACATAAACAAAAACAGCACAGCCTGCCGGGGTTCACTCCGAATTGAAGCCTCAGTTTCCATCGGTGGCCCACTCTGGCGGTGGTGAATCTACTTAGTTTTCCTTCTTCTAATGTACCAAAATGGTGACGCAAAAACACACAAGATTCTCGTTCTTTTCCGCGGTAAAACGACAACCTCCACTTTCCCCTCACTCACTACACATAAACAAACACAAATACATACGACTATCGACACATAATGCACAAAAAATGCACTTTTTCCCGATTTACGAAACAAAAAACCACAGCACCGGTTTGTTTTGATTCCTGTTTTGACATTTCGCCGTGTGTGCGAGCGTAAGCAGCAAGAGCGAAAAGAGAGAGAGCGTGCGCGCACAGTGAAAGCGTACTGTGAAAAACAATGCGTATAAGTTGAATTAATTATAAAAATTGATATTTAAATTAAATCGATTAATGTATTGAGTTTTTGCCATTAATATTCATTTTATATGCATGCCACAAAACTCAGATACAATGTGTATATTTTAAAGGATACCAGTCTTATCTATTTTTTGAAGGTTTTGTTAATAACTTTCAATCAATCTGTTATTGAAATGATGTACTCAGAAAAAAAGTTGAATTTTGGAATGTTGAAAATTTGGTAGGTTGAATATTACCTTTTTTTACTAATACTTCATAAAAAACCCGATTTAATCCCACCTGGGGTGAGATAGAGCCTTTCTTACTAAAGAATATAACGATGGTACTTCTTTCAATTCATAACATTGACTTTGTTTAGAAGAAGAAGAAAGTCTTATGATGAAAGCAAAGTATTATAAATGATATGATTTCCAAAAGAAACAAAAACGCCATTTTCTCCAAAAGAATATTTTAAATCGTACATATTCTTAATCAAACAAGCGTTTATGACAAACGCGAGCATAGCAAGCTTCACATGCGCCAGTGACAACGCACACCGCGGTAGGCGCAAAGAAAACCCGAGGTATAAGTGAACCGCGTGTGCCGCACGGTGCAGGGAAGATAGCCATTCAGCTTCTACGAATGTGGCAGAGTCAGAGATAGCTATTTTTACAACCGCACTACTACACACTCAATCACGAGTACCTTAGGTAGAAAGCCATTGGCGTCGCCAGCATTGAAAACTTTGAAAACGATATAAACGATGAAAAGCTTAGAAAGCTCCTATTGGAATCAAATGAACCCTGTTAAATAAACTTACGAAATCACGAAAAAATTGAGTCTACTTTTAGGCGATTTTCGGAGCCCACGGAAAACAAATAGATTGTAGCCGGATGAATGTCCTATGTCACAAAAGTTTTTAAATAAACATTGGACAGTTATGCAAAAACAAACAGGGCAAAAGAAACCGAAAAGCTACGATATCTTACATGTTGTAGGAAACATCGGTAGACAAGCTACTACAAACGAGTATAAGTCGAGCCAGCAAATAAATGCGCCAGCATTCTCGCGCCAGCATTCGAAGCTCAACTTGACAACTTGTCGACTTGGCGACGAAGCGTCGAAAATCGATGCAGTGTGATTTTTTGACGATTTTTCCGATTAAAATTCATGCTGAATCGACATATTTACGATGATGGAAAAGACGTCCTGGCTTAAAGTAAAACCTATACCTTTCTTTAGTAAGAAAGGCAAAAAGTAAATCGGTCTAAAAATTGATCGGGATTGCCGATCGATGTCGAATTTGTTTCAGGTGCTCACTCATGGTTTGTACTATGAATGTAGCAAGAAATTTTGAATAAAATCAGAAATGAAAAATGTTGGCGAAGGTCACCAGGTGGGCTTTTACCTTTTTTTTAGGGATTTTTTTTCTTTTGGTAGGTTAATCAAACGGCTCTAACTCCAGAACCAGATTATGGATCTAGATGAAAATTTGGGAGGTTGTAGAGCTCGAAAAATGCAATTTTTTGAGATAAATAAAAAATATGAAAATGATAAAAATTGACCATATTTTCATTTGAAAACTGTGTATTTTGTTGAAAAGTCTGGCCGCATCCGAAAACAGATGGATATTTCGAAATTTGCGAGGCAACTCGCCCAGGTTCAGCACACTAGCTTTCATCTGCATTTAGAAGAATCGAAATCGGATATATGGGAGCTGAGAACGGCGCGACACAAAATTTAGCAAAATTTTACCACATACGAACATCACTCGACCTCCACGGAATTTATTTTCTCAAAATTCGAGGGTGTGAGATAGACGAGTTCTGTCAAGGTGAATCGATAGAGCGTCGAAAATCGATGCAGTGTGATTTTTGACGATTTTTCCGATTAAAATTCATGCTGAATCGACATATTTACGAAGATGGAAATGACGTCCTGGCTTAAAGTAAAACCTATACCTTTCTTTAGTAAGAAAGGCAAAAAGTAAATCGGTCTAAAAATTGATCGGGATTGCCGATCGATGTCGAATTTGTTTCAGGTGCTCACTCATGGTTTGTACTATGAATGTAGCAAGAAATTTTGAATAAAATCAGAAATGAAAAATGTTGGCGAAGGTCACCAGGTGGGCTTTTACCTTTTTTTAGGGATTTTTTTTCTTTTGGTAGGTTAATCAAACGGCTCTAACTCCAGAACCAGATTATGGATCTAGATGAAAATTTGAGAGGTTGTAGAGCTCGAAAAATGCAATTTTGAGATAAATAAAAATATGAAAATGATAAAAATTGACCATATTTTCATTTGAAAACTGTGTATTTTGTTGAAAAGTCTGGCCGCATCCGAAAACAGATGGATATTTCGAAATTTGCGAGGCAACTCGCCCAGGTTCAGCACACTAGCTTTCATCTGCATTTAGAAGAATCGAAATCGGATATATGGGAGCTGAGAACGGCGCGACACAAAATTTAGCAAAATTTTACCACATACGAACATCACTCGACCTCCACGGAATTTATTTTCTCAAAATTCGAGGGTGTGAGATAGACGAGTTCTGTCAAGGTGAATCGATAGAGCGTCGAAAATCGATGCAGTGTGATTTTTGACGATTTTTCCGATTAAAATTCATGCTGAATCGACATATTTACGAAGATGGAAATGACGTCCTGGCTTAAAGTAAAACCTATACCTTTCTTTAGTAAGAAAGGCAAAAGTAAATCGGTCTAAAAATTGATCGGGATTGCCGATCGATGTCGAATTTGTTTCAGGTGCTCACTCATGGTTTGTACTATGAATGTAGCAAGAAATTTTGAATAAAATCAGAAATGAAAAATGTTGGCGAAGGTCACCAGGTGGGCTTTTACCTTTTTTTAGGGATTTTTTTTCTTTTGGTAGGTTAATCAAACGGCTCTAACTCCAGAACCAGATTATGGATCTGGATGAAAATTTGGGAGGTTGTAGAGCTCGAAAAATGCAATTTTGAGATAAATAAAAAATATGAAAATGATAAAAATTGACCATATTTTCATTTGAAAACTGTGTATTTTGTTGAAAAGTCTGGCCGCATCCGAAAACAGATGGATATTTCGAAATTTGCGAGGCAACTCGCCCAGGTTCAGCACACTAGCTTTCATCTGCATTTAGAAGAATCGAAATCGGATATATGGGAGCTGAGAACGGCGCGACACAAAATTTAGCAAAATTTTACCACATACGAACATCACTCGACCTCCACGGAATTTATTTTCTCAAAATTCGAGGGTGTGAAATAGACGAGTTCTGTCAAGGTGAATCGATAGAGCGTCGAAAATCGATGCAGTGTGATTTTTGACGATTTTTCCGATTAAAATTCATGCTGAATCGACATATTTACGAAGATGGAAATGACGTCCTGGCTTAAAGTAAAACCTATACCTTTCTTTAGTAAGAAAGGCAAAAAGTAAATCGGTCTAAAAATTGATCGGGATTGCCGATCGATGTCGAATTTGTTTCAGGTGCTCACTCATGGTTTGTACTATGAATGTAGCAAGAAATTTTGAATAAAATCAGAAATGAAAAATGTTGGCGAAGGTCACCAGGTGGGCTTTTACCTTTTTTTAGGGATTTTTTTTCTTTTGGTAGGTTAATCAAACGGCTCTAACTCCAGAACCAGATTATGGATCTAGATGAAAATTTGGGAGGTTGTAGAGCTCGAAAAATGCAATTTTGAGATAAATAAAAAATATGAAAATGATAAAAATTGACCATATTTTCATTTGAAAACTGTGTATTTTGTTGAAAAGTCTGGCCGCATCCGAAAACAGATGGATATTTCGAAATTTGCGAGGCAACTCGCCCAGGTTCAGCACACTAGCTTTCATCTGCATTTAGAAGAATCGAAATCGGATATATGGGAGCTGAGAACGGCGCGACACAAAATTTAGCAAAATTTTACCACATACGAACATCACTCGACCTCCACGGAATTTATTTTCTCAAAATTCGAGGGTGTGAGATAGACGAGTTCTGTCAAGGTGAATCGATAGAGCGTCGAAAATCGATGCAGTGTGATTTTTGACGATTTTTCCGATTAAAATTCATGCTGAATCGACATATTTACGAAGATGGAAATGACGTCCTGGCTTAAAGTAAAACCTATACCTTTCTTTAGTAGTAGTAAGAAAGGCAAAAAGTAAATCGGTCTAAAAATTGATCGGGATTGCCGATCGATGTCAAATTTGTTTCAGGTGCTCACTCATGGTTTGTACTATGAATGTAGCAAGAAATTTTGAATAAAATCAGAAATGAAAAATGTTGGCGAAGGTCACCAGGTGGGCTTTTACCTTTTTTTAGGGATTTTTTTTCTTTTGGTAGGTTAATCAAACGGCTCTAACTCCAGAACCAGATTATGGATCTGGATGAAAATTTGGGAGGTTGTAGAGCTCGAAAAATGCAATTTTGAGATAAATAAAAATATGAAAATGATAAAAATTGACCATATTTTCATTTGAAAACTGTGTATTTTGTTGAAAAGTCTGGCCGCATCCGAAAACAGATGGATATTTCGAAATTTGCGAGGCAACTCGCCCAGGTTCAGCACACTAGCTTTCATCTGCATTTAGAAGAATCGAAATCGGATATATGGGAGCTGAGAACGGCGCGACACAAAATTTAGCAAAATTTTACCACATACGAACATCACTCGACCTCCACGGAATTTATTTTCTCAAAATTCGAGGGTGTGAGATAGACGAGTTCTGTCAAGGTGAATCGATAGAGCGTCGAAAATCGATGCAGTGTGATTTTTGACGATTTTTCCGATTAAAATTCATGCTGAATCGACATATTTACGAAGATGGAAATGACGTCCTGGCTTAAAGTAAAACCTATACCTTTCTTTAGTAAGAAAGGCAAAAAGTAAATCGGTCTAAAAATTGATCGGGATTGCCGATCGATGTCGAATTTGTTTCAGGTGCTCACTCATGGTTTGTACTATGAATGTAGCAAGAAATTTTGAATAAAATCAGAAATGAAAAATGTTGGCGAAGGTCACCAGGTGGGCTTTTACCTTTTTAGGGATTTTTTTCTTTTGGTAGGTTAATCAAACGGCTCTAACTCCAGAACCAGATTATGGATCTAGATGAAAATTTGGGAGGTTGTAGAGCTCGAAAAATGCAATTTTGAGATAAATAAAAATATGAAAATGATAAAAATTGACCATATTTTCATTTGAAAACTGTGTATTTTGTTGAAAAGTCTGGCCGCATCCGAAAACAGATGGATATTTCGAAATTTGCGAGGCAACTCGCCCAGGTTCAGCACACTAGCTTTCATCTGCATTTAGAAGAATCGAAATCGGATATATGGGAGCTGAGAACGGCGCGACACAAAATTTAGCAAAATTTTACCACATACGAACATCACTCGACCTCCACGGAATTTATTTTCTCAAAATTCGAGGGTGTGAGATAGACGAGTTCTGTCAAGGTGAATCGATAGAGCGTCGAAAATCGATGCAGTGTGATTTTTGACGATTTTTCCGATTAAAATTCATGCTGAATCGACATATTTACGAAGATGGAAATGACGTCCTGGCTTAAAGTAAAACCTATACCTTTCTTTAGTAAGAAAGGCAAAAAGTAAATCGGTCTAAAAATTGATCGGGATTGCCGATCGATGTCGAATTTGTTTCAGGTGCTCACTCATGGTTTGTACTATGAATGTAGCAAGAAATTTTGAATAAAATCAGAAATGAAAAATGTTGGCGAAGGTCACCAGGTGGGCTTTTACCTTTTTTTTAGGGATTTTTTTTCTTTTGGTAGGTTAATCAAACGGCTCTAACTCCAGAACCAGATTATGGATCTAGATGAAAATTTGGGAGGTTGTAGAGCTCGAAAAATGCAATTTTTTGAGATAAATAAAAAATATGAAAATGATAAAAATTGACCATATTTTCATTTGAAAACTGTGTATTTTGTTGAAAAGTCTGGCCGCATCCGAAAACAGATGGATATTTCGAAATTTGCGAGGCAACTCGCCCAGGTTCAGCACACTAGCTTTCATCTGCATTTAGAAGAATCGAAATCGGATATATGGGAGCTGAGAACGGCGCGACACAAAATTTAGCAAAATTTTACCACATACGAACATCACTCGACCTCCACGGAATTTATTTTCTCAAAATTCGAGGGTGTGAGATAGACGAGTTCTGTCAAGGTGAATCGATAGAGCGTCGAAAATCGATGCAGTGTGATTTTTGACGATTTTTCCGATTAAAATTCATGCTGAATCGACATATTTACGAAGATGGAAATGACGTCCTGGCTTAAAGTAAAACCTATACCTTTCTTTAGTAAGAAAGGCAAAAAGTAAATCGGTCTAAAAATTGATCGGGATTGCCGATCGATGTCGAATTTGTTTCAGGTGCTCACTCATGGTTTGTACTATGAATGTAGCAAGAAATTTTGAATAAAATCAGAAATGAAAAATGTTGGCGAAGGTCACCAGGTGGGCTTTTACCTTTTTTTAGGGATTTTTTTTCTTTTGGTAGGTTAATCAAACGGCTCTAACTCCAGAACCAGATTATGGATCTGGATGAAAATTTGGGAGGTTGTAGAGCTCGAAAAATGCAATTTTGAGATAAATAAAAATATGAAAATGATAAAAATTGACCATATTTTCATTTGAAAACTGTGTATTTTGTTGAAAAGTCTGGCCGCATCCGAAAACAGATGGATATTTCGAAATTTGCGAGGCAACTCGCCCAGGTTCAGCACACTAGCTTTCATCTGCATTTAGAAGAATCGAAATCGGATATATGGGAGCTGAGAACGGCGCGACACAAAATTTAGCAAAATTTTACCACATACGAACATCACTCGACCTCCACGGAATTTATTTTCTCAAAATTCGAGGGTGTGAAATAGACGAGTTCTGTCAAGGTGAATCGATAGAGCGTCGAAAATCGATGCAGTGTGATTTTTGACGATTTTTCCGATTAAAATTCATGCTGAATCGACATATTTACGAAGATGGAAATGACGTCCTGGCTTAAAGTAAAACCTATACCTTTCTTTAGTAAGAAAGGCAAAAGTAAATCGGTCTAAAAATTGATCGGGATTGCCGATCGATGTCGAATTTGTTTCAGGTGCTCACTCATGGTTTGTACTATGAATGTAGCAAGAAATTTTGAATAAAATCAGAAATGAAAAATGTTGGCGAAGGTCACCAGGTGGGCTTTTACCTTTTTTTAGGGATTTTTTTTCTTTTGGTAGGTTAATCAAACGGCTCTAACTCCAGAACCAGATTATGGATCTAGATGAAAATTTGGGAGGTTGTAGAGCTCGAAAAATGCAATTTTGAGATAAATAAAAAATATGAAAATGATAAAAATTGACCATATTTTCATTTGAAAACTGTGTATTTTGTTGAAAAGTCTGGCCGCATCCGAAAACAGATGGATATTTCGAAATTTGCGAGGCAACTCGCCCAGGTTCAGCACACTAGCTTTCATCTGCATTTAGAAGAATCGAAATCGGATATATGGGAGCTGAGAACGGCGCGACACAAAATTTAGCAAAATTTTACCACATACGAACATCACTCGACCTCCACGGAATTTATTTTCTCAAAATTCGAGGGTGTGAGATAGACGAGTTCTGTCAAGGTGAATCGATAGAGCGTCGAAAATCGATGCAGTGTGATTTTTTGATGATTTTTCCGATTAAAATTCATGCTGAATCGACATATTTACGAAGATGGAAATGACGTCCTGGCTTAAAGTAAAACCTATACCTTTCTTTAGTAAGAAAGGCAATAGTAAGAAAGGCAAAAAGTAAATCGGTCTAAAAATTGATCGGGATTGCCGATCGATGTCAAATTTGTTTCAGGTGCTCACTCATGGTTTGTACTATGAATGTAGCAAGAAATTTTGAATAAAATCAGAAATGAAAAATGTTGGCGAAGGTCACCAGGTGGGCTTTTACCTTTTTTTAGGGATTTTTTTTCTTTTGGTAGGTTAATCAAACGGCTCTAACTCCAGAACCAGATTATGGATCTAGATGAAAATTTGGGAGGTTGTAGAGCTCGAAAAATGCAATTTTGAGATAAATAAAAAATATGAAAATGATAAAAATTGACCATATTTTCATTTGAAAACTGTGTATTTTGTTGAAAAGTCTGGCCGCATCCGAAAACAGATGGATATTTCGAAATTTGCGAGGCAACTCGCCCAGGTTCAGCACACTAGCTTTCATCTGCATTTAGAAGAATCGAAATCGGATATATGGGAGCTGAGAACGGCGCGACACAAAATTTAGCAAAATTTTACCACATACGAACATCACTCGACCTCCACGGAATTTATTTTCTCAAAATTCGAGGGTGTGAGATAGACGAGTTCTGTCAAGGTGAATCGATAGAGCGTCGAAAATCGATGCAGTGTGATTTTTGACGATTTTTCCGATTAAAATTCATGCTGAATCGACATATTTACGAAGATAGAAATGACGTCCTGGCTTAAAGTAAAACCTATACCTTTCTTTAGTAAGAAAGGCAAAAGTAAATCGGTCTAAAAATTGATCGGGATTGCCGATCGATGTCGAATTTGTTTCAGGTGCTCACTCATGGTTTGTACTATGAATGTAGCAAGAAATTTTGAATAAAATCAGAAATGAAAAATGTTGGCGAAGGTCACCAGGTGGGCTTTTACCTTTTTTTAGGGATTTTTTTTCTTTTGGTAGGTTAATCAAACGGCTCTAACTCCAGAACCAGATTATGGATCTGGATGAAAATTTGGGAGGTTGTAGAGCTCGAAAAATGCAATTTTTGAGATAAATAAAAAATATGAAAATGATAAAAATTGACCATATTTTCATTTGAAAACTGTGTATTTTGTTGAAAAGTCTGGCCGCATCCGAAAACAGATGGATATTTCGAAATTTAGTTTGCGTCAGGCTCTCGACGCAATAAGACGTGTGCATCGGAGCTCTTCTGCGCGCTTTGGATTTTCGCGTGTGTCGGCCATCTGCACCACTTGCTGGTGCAGATTTCGCGTGTTTAAGCGTCAGTTTTCAACTGACGACCGGTTTTAATTTGCGATCCGGATTACATCCGAACTCGCAACAATGGCTCAAGTGAGATCGCGTGAAAACACCTTCAAGGTGGACCTTTCGAACTTTCCGAAACGACCGTCCATTGAGGAACTGCAGAAGTTTGTGCTAGTGAAACTAGGACTGGCCGTTGGCCAAGTGAAAAGGTTCCAGGTGAACCATGCGCAGAATTGCGTACATGTGAAGTGTAGTGAGCTGAAGGTGGCACAAGACACCGTTGCTATGCACAATGGCAAACACGTGATGGAGATCAACAAGACCAAGGTCACGGTGCGCTTGGTGATGGAGGACGGGGGGAGTGGAGGTAAAGATCCATGACCTCTCTGAAAACGTTTCGAACGACGACATTGTTGCGTTCCTGCGCCATTTTTGGCGACGTGCTCAGCATTCGCGAGGTGTCATGGGGAGAGGGTTTCCCTCTCCGTGGCATGTCATCAGGCATCCGGGTGGCGAAGATGATCCTTCGCCGCCATATTAAATCGTTCGCAACGATTCTAGGAGAGAGCACACTGATCTCCTACAGAGGGCAGCCGATGACCTGTAGGCACTGCACGCTTACCCAACACATTGGTATGTCGTGCGTGGAGAACAAAAAACTCCTCGGTCAAAAAGCCGATCTCAGCGCCCGCCTGAAAAGTGCGAGCGGATCAACCTCAACTAGCTACGCTAGTGTGCTGAACAGTGTTGCCCCTGACACCAACACATTGCTGCCAGAGTTCAGTGGCACCATCCTCGGTCCGGTCATCCCGCAACGACCGATAAGACCCGAGAGCACGGGCACGGCACCCAACGCCCCTCAGAGCGGAGCGGCAACGAGCGCTACCGGACACTCAGCTGATGGATCGCTTAACATCAGCGGAGACGGTACATCGTCTGTTCAGACAAGCGGCTCGACGAACGTTGCCGAACACTCAGCTGGCTCTGAAGCTAGCGGAGGCGGCACGTCGTCCGAGGTTTCGAACACCCTCGCAAGCGAGACAGAGGTCTCAGCTGGATCAGTTGCGACCGCCATCGAAGGTGGTGCGTTGAACGATCGCCCTAACGAGTCAGAGCTCGCCAGCACAAGCGACATGATACTCATTCCACTCCCCCCCTGCTGCACCTGCTGCTGAAGGAGACAACAAAGAAACCGAAGAAATGGAGACCGAAAGCCCGTCTGCCGCCGACGATGCTGCAGAACTCAACACTCCGCACCCGAAGCTGCCGTGTGAGGAAGATGACGCAGAAATGCCGGCCGTGTCGGACCCCGCTAGCTGTGAGTCGGTGAGTCCTTTCGAATTCCCTGTACCTATCCCTGCCCCTATCCCTCATCCTGACCTCAAGAAGACGCACTCGTTGAGTTCCATCTCTGGAACTGAGAGCGAGGGAAGTGTGCTCTCTGGTGAGTTCACTGAGGTGAAGAAGAAGCGACGACCGGGTCGTCCAAAAAAGCCAAAAATTTAGTCACCTAGCACCCTGCGGTTCCCACTGCAATGAATCTGCCTTGCTCCTATAACATCGCCACCATCAATATTAATGCCATTTCGAACGACAACAAGATCCAATCCCTGAAAACCTTTATTCGCTCAACTGACCTTGACATTTTACTGCTTCAAGAAGTTGAAAACCCAAACCTAGCTCTCCCAGGGTTCAACGTTTTAACGAACGTGGACGACAGTAGGAGAGGAACAGCAATAGCTTTGAAATCGCACATCCGTTTCTCGAACGTTCGACGCAGCCTCGACACGCGTATCATTGCCGTTACCCTGCGAAGCATGGTGACCATTTGCAACGTATACGCCCCCTCCGGAACCGTGAACGCCGCATCCCGTGAACGCCTGTTCAACAATACGCTTCCCCTTTTCCTCCAAAACTGCTCAGACCACTGCATTCTTGGCGGTGACTTCAACTGCGTGATTGCTTCGAAGGACGCAACTGGTACCAGCAACCACAGCTTGGCGCTTAAAAACCTAACCAGCAACCTGGGACTTAAAGACGCGTGGGAAGTTCTGAAAGCAAATCAGATCGCGTACAGCTTCATCAGGCCGAACTGCTCCTCCCGGCTTGACCGATTGTTCGTTTCCGGTGCTTTTGTACCGGGCTTGCGCACGGCGGAGTATCTCGTGACGTCGTTCACGGACCACAAGGCGTTCAAAGTGCGGTGCTGTCTTCCCGATCAAGGACGGCCGACCGGAAATGGTTTCTGGTCGATGCGTGCGCATGTGTTGACTGAAGAGAACCTCGAGGAATTCGAGCTCAAATGGAATCGCTGGCTACGAGAGAAACAGAACTTCAACAGCTGGATCGAGTGGTGGATCCGCTGTGCCAAACCCAGAATAAAGAGCTTCTTCCGCTGGAAGACAAACGAAGCTTTCCGCCAGTTCAACGTTGCGAACGAACTACTGTATGGACAACTCCGAGCAGCCTACGACAACTTGACCAACAATCCAGCGATGGTTCCCGAAATAAACCGTATAAAAGGAAAGATGCTTCTGCTACAAAACAATTTCTCGAAAGCCTTCGAGCGCCTGAACGACAAGTTTCTGGGCGACGAAAAGCTGTCGACATTCCAGCTAGGTGACCGGGCCGGTCGCAAGAAGAACAGCACAATCTCTTCTATCAAACACCAAGGAAGACTTCTGGAAGACTCAGCGGAAGTCGAAGATCACATCTTTGACTATTTCCGCCAGCTGTACAGTGCTGAAGATGTTCAGCTCAACCGGGACTTTCAAGTAATCGACTAGTGGACCCGAACTCGGAGGCAAACAACCGTGCGATGGAAGAAATTACAACGGAAGAAATCTTCACTGCTATCCAGACGAGTGCATCCCGGAAGTCCCCAGGATGTGATGGCATCCCGAAGGAGTTTTATGTCAAGGCGTTCAACATTATTCATCGACAGCTCAACCTGATCCTGAACGAGGCGCTGCGGGAGGGTTCCCGAACAGTTCCTGGACGGTGTAGTGGTCTTGAGCAAGAAGAAAACGAACCTGGAAACCATCAAAGCGTACAGGCCCATTACCCTGCTGAACTACGACTACAAACTGCTGGCGCGCATTCTGAAGGTGCGACTGGAACGAATAATAAACGAGAATCGAATCCTCAACTCGTGTCAGAAGTGCTCCAACGCAAGACGCGATATCTTCGAGGCTGTTCATGCGATAAAGGACAGGGTTGTGGAGTTGAACTGTAAGCGAAAAACTGGGAAGCTAATCTCGTTCGATCTGGACCATGCGTTCGACCGGGTTGACCATACGTACCTGCTAAGCGTGTTGCGCAGCATGCGCATCAACGAAAATCTGGTGGCTTTGATTGGTAGGCTGATGTGCTCCGCCCGATCACGGATAATCATCAATGGGAATCTCTCCGCTCAATTTCCCATTCAGAGGTCTGTGCGCCAAGGTGATCCTCTTAGCATGCTGCTCTTTGTCGTTTTCCTTCATCCTCTCCTCGAGAAACTTCTTGCTATTTGCAACCATCCCAAAGAGCTAGTGGTGGCCTACGCGGATGACATTTCCATCATTTTGGTGGACGAAACGAAGCTGGCTGAAGTCAAGCGGGCTTTCGACGACTTCGGACTGTGCTCGGGGGCCAGGCTGAACATAGCGAAAACAACTGCAGTGAACATTGGACCGCAGCGGGTGAACTCAACAGGAGCGGGCTGGACGACGGTTTGCGACTCTGTGAAGATCTTGGGAGTTATCTACTTCAACTCACTGAAACGAACAATCGAGGAGAACTGGAGAGAAACCATCCGGAAGACGTCCTACCTCATGTGGCTTTTCAAGCCACGTGACCTCTCCATCCATCAAAAGGTCACTCTTTTGAATTTGTTTGTGACGTCTAAGTTGTGGTATATGGCATCAGTGCTTAGCATGCCAAACGCTTGCATAGCCAAAGTCACGTCCCAGATTGGCCAGTTTATCTGGGGAAGATATCCGACTCGGGTATCCATTGACCAGCTAGCTCTCCCGGTAGCAGAGGGAGGACTAAACCTGCACGTGCCAAAGATGAAAAGCAAAGCTTTGATTCTAAACCGCTTCATCAGAGGATCTAGCGAAACGCCATTCGCAGCTTCCTTCGTGAGTCAGCTGGACAACCCACCAAACCTCAGTGGGATTCCGGCGCTGTACCCGTGTCTGAAAGCCATAGCTCGAGAACTGCCATACTTACCACAACGGCTGATTGGACAACCAACGGCAACAGAACTCCACGGGTACTTCAGGAGACCACTAACCACGCCAAAAATCATGAACGAGCACCCGGCTGTAGCGTGGAGGTCAGTCTGGCGCAACATCAGGAGCAAAGTACTCACATCTGCGGAGAAGACTACTTTCTATTTGCTGGTCAACCGGAAAATACCACACGCTGAATTGCTGTTCCGACAGAACAGACTGGACAGTGGAACGTGTCAACATTGTCTCGGTGCCGTGGAAGATCTGGAGCACAAATTCGCCAAGTGTACTCGAGTGAGACATCTATGGAACTTCATTCAATCAAAATTAGAAGCAATTTTGAATCGAAGAATTAGTTTCAATTTGTTTTTGATACCAGAGCTCAACAATATTGAGGCTAACAGTAAAAGCAGGGCGCTAAAGCTTTTTATTTTCTATATAAATTTTGTGTTAGATCCAGATTGCTCTTTTACTCTAGCATCACTAGATTTCGCAGTTAGTTTAGTTTGTTAAAGAGTTCTTTAAAAACAACAAAAACATGTACACTTAAACAAAATGATCTAAATAAACGTTTTTACAAAAAAAAAAGTTCTGTCAAGGTGAATCGATAGAGCGTCGAAAATCGATGCAGTGTGATTTTTTGACGATTTTTCCGATTAAAATTCATGCTGAATCGACATATTTACGAAGATGGAAATGACGTCCTGGCTTAAAGTAAAACCTATACCTTTCTTAAGGTAAGAAAGGCAAAAAGTAAATCGGTCTAAAAATTGATCGGGAATGCCGATCGATGTCGAATTTGTTTCAGGTGCTCACTCATGGTTTGTACTATGAATGTAGCAAGAAATTTTGAATAAAATCAGAAATGAAAAATGTTGGCGAAGGTCACCAGGTGGGCTTTTACCTTTTTTTTAGGGATTTTTTTTCTTTTGGTAGGTTAATCAAACGGCTCTAACTCCAGAACCAGATTATGGATCTAGATGAAAATTTGGGAGGTTGTAGAGCTCGAAAAATGCAATTTTTTGAGATAAATAAAAAATATGAAAATGATAAAAATTGACCATATTTTCATTTGAAAACTGTGTATTTTGTTGAAAAGTCTGGCCGCATCCGAAAACAGATGGATATTTCGAAATTTGCGAGGCAACTCGCCCAGGTTCAGCACACTAGCTTTCATCTGCATTTAGAAGAATCGAAATCGGATATATGGGAGCTGAGAACGGCGCGACACAAAATTTAGCAAAATTTTACCACATACGAACATCACTCGACCTCCACGGAATTTATTTTCTCAAAATTCGAGGGTGTGAGATAGACGAGTTCTGTCAAGGTGAATCGATAGAGCGTCGAAAATCGATGCAGTGTGATTTTTGACGATTTTTCCGATTAAAATTCATGCTGAATCGACATATTTACGAAGATGGAAATGACGTCCTGGCTTAAAGTAAAACCTATACCTTTCTTTAGTAAGAAAGGCAAAAAGTAAATCGGTCTAAAAATTGATCGGGATTGCCGATCGATGTCGAATTTGTTTCAGGTGCTCACTCATGGTTTGTACTATGAATGTAGCAAGAAATTTTGAATAAAATCAGAAATGAAAAATGTTGGCGAAGGTCACCAGGTGGGCTTTTACCTTTTTTTAGGGATTTTTTTTCTTTTGGTAGGTTAATCAAACGGCTCTAACTCCAGAACCAGATTATGGATCTGGATGAAAATTTGGGAGGTTGTAGAGCTCGAAAAATGCAATTTTGAGATAAATAAAAAATATGAAAATGATAAAAATTGACCATATTTTCATTTGAAAACTGTGTATTTTGTTGAAAAGTCTGGCCGCATCCGAAAACAGATGGATATTTCGAAATTTGCGAGGCAACTCGCCCAGGTTCAGCACACTAGCTTTCATCTGCATTTAGAAGAATCGAAATCGGATATATGGGAGCTGAGAACGGCGCGACACAAAATTTAGCAAAATTTTACCACATACGAACATCACTCGACCTCCACGGAGTTTATTTTCTCAAAATTCGAGGGTGTGAAATAGACGAGTTCTGTCAAGGTGAATCGATAGAGCGTCGAAAATCGATGCAGTGTGATTTTTTGACGATTTTTCCGATTAAAATTCATGCTGAATCGACATATTTACGAAGATGGAAATGACGTCCTGGCTTAAAGTAAAACCTATACCTTTCTTTAGTAAGAAAGGCAAAAAGTAAATCGGTCTAAAAATTGATCGGGATTGCCGATCGATGTCGAATTTGTTTCAGGTGCTCACTCATGGTTTGTACTATGAATGTAGCAAGAAATTTTGAATAAAATCAGAAATGAAAAATGTTGGCGAAGGTCACCAGGTGGGCTTTTACCTTTTTTTAGGGATTTTTTTTCTTTTGGTAGGTTAATCAAACGGCTCTAACTCCAGAACCAGATTATGGATCCGGATGAAAATTTGGGAGGTTGTAGAGCTCGAAAAATGCAATTTTTGAGATAAATAAAAAATATGAAAATGATAAAAATTGACCATATTTTCATTTGAAAACTGTGTATTTTGTTGAAAAGTCTGGCCGCATCCGAAAACAGATGGATATTTCGAAATTTGCGAGGCAACTCGCCCAGGTTCAGCACACTAGCTTTCATCTGCATTTAGAAGAATCGAAATCGGATATATGGGAGCTGAGAACGGCACGACACAAAATTTAGCAAAATTTTACCACATACGAACATCACTCGACCTCCACGGAATTTATTTTCTCAAAATTCGAGGGTGTGAAATAGACGAGTTCTGTCAAGGTGAATCGATAGAGCGTCGAAAATCGATGCAGTGTGATTTTTGACGATTTTTCCGATTAAAATTCATGCTGAATCGACATATTTACGAAGATGGAAATGACGTCCTGGCTTAAAGTAAAACCTATACCTTTCTTTAGTAAGAAAGGCAAAAGTAAATCGGTCTAAAAATTGATCGGGATTGCCGATCGATGTCGAATTTGTTTCAGGTGCTCACTCATGGTTTGTACTATGAATGTAGCAAGAAATTTTGAATAAAATCAGAAATGAAAAATGTTGGCGAAGGTCACCAGGTGGGCTTTTACCTTTTTAGGGATTTTTTTCTTTTGGTAGGTTAATCAAACGGCTCTAACTCCAGAACCAGATTATGGATCTAGATGAAAATTTGGGAGGTTGTAGAGCTCGAAAAATGCAATTTTGAGATAAATAAAAAATATGAAAATGATAAAAATTGACCATATTTTCATTTGAAAACTGTGTATTTTGTTGAAAAGTCTGGCCGCATCCGAAAACAGATGGATATTTCGAAATTTGCGAGGCAACTCGCCCAGGTTCAGCACACTAGCTTTCATCTGCATTTAGAAGAATCGAAATCGGATATATGGGAGCTGAGAACGGCGCGACACAAAATTTAGCAAAATTTTACCACATACGAACATCACTCGACCTCCACGGAATTTATTTTCTCAAAATTCGAGGGTGTGAGATAGACGAGTTCTGTCAAGGTGAATCGATAGAGCGTCGAAAATCGATGCAGTGTGATTTTTGACGATTTTTCCGATTAAAATTCATGCTGAATCGACATATTTACGAAGATGGAAATGACGTCCTGGCTTAAAGTAAAACCTATACCTTTCTTTAGTAAGAAAGGCAAAAAGTAAATCGGTCTAAAAATTGATCGGGATTGCCGATCGATGTCGAATTTGTTTCAGGTGCTCACTCATGGTTTGTACTATGAATGTAGCAAGAAATTTTGAATAAAATCAGAAATGAAAAATGTTGGCGAAGGTCACCAGGTGGGCTTTTACCTTTTTAGGGATTTTTTTCTTTTGGTAGGTTAATCAAACGGCTCTAACTCCAGAACCAGATTATGGATCTGGATGAAAATTTGGGAGGTTGTAGAGCTCGAAAAATGCAATTTTGAGATAAATAAAAAATATGAAAATGATAAAAATTGACCATATTTTCATTTGAAAACTGTGTATTTTGTTGAAAAGTCTGGCCGCATCCGAAAACAGATGGATATTTCGAAATTTGCGAGGCAACTCGCCCAGGTTCAGCACACTAGCTTTCATCTGCATTTAGAAGAATCGAAATCGGATATATGGGAGCTGAGAACGGCGCGACACAAAATTTAGCAAAATTTTACCACATACGAACATCACTCGACCTCCACGGAATTTATTTTCTCAAAATTCGAGGGTGTGAAATAGACGAGTTCTGTCAAGGTGAATCGATAGAGCGTCGAAAATCGATGCAGTGTGATTTTTGACGATTTTTCCGATTAAAATTCATGCTGAATCGACATATTTACGAAGATGGAAATGACGTCCTGGCTTAAAGTAAAACCTATACCTTTCTTTAGTAAGAAAGGCAAAAGTAAATCGGTCTAAAAATTGATCGGGATTGCCGATCGATGTCGAATTTGTTTCAGGTGCTCACTCATGGTTTGTACTATGAATGTAGCAAGAAATTTTGAATAAAATCAGAAATGAAAAATGTTGGCGAAGGTCACCAGGTGGGCTTTTACCTTTTTAGGGATTTTTTTCTTTTGGTAGGTTAATCAAACGGCTCTAACTCCAGAACCAGATTATGGATCTAGATGAAAATTTGGGAGGTTGTAGAGCTCGAAAAATGCAATTTTGAGATAAATAAAAATATGAAAATGATAAAAATTGACCATATTTTCATTTGAAAACTGTGTATTTTGTTGAAAAGTCTGGCCGCATCCGAAAACAGATGGATATTTCGAAATTTGCGAGGCAACTCGCCCAGGTTCAGCACACTAGCTTTCATCTGCATTTAGAAGAATCGAAATCGGATATATGGGAGCTGAGAACGGCGCGACACAAAATTTAGCAAAATTTTACCACATACGAACATCACTCGACCTCCACGGAATTTATTTTCTCAAAATTCGAGGGTGTGAGATAGACGAGTTCTGTCAAGGTGAATCGATAGAGCGTCGAAAATCGATGCAGTGTGATTTTTGACGATTTTTCCGATTAAAATTCATGCTGAATCGACATATTTACGAAGATGGAAATGACGTCCTGGCTTAAAGTAAAACCTATACCTTTCTTTAGTAAGAAAGGCAAGAAAGGCAAAAAGTAAATCGGTCTAAAAATTGATCGGGATTGCCGATCGATGTCAAATTTGTTTCAGGTGCTCACTCATGGTTTGTACTATGAATGTAGCAAGAAATTTTGAATAAAATCAGAAATGAAAAATGTTGGCGAAGGTCACCAGGTGGGCTTTTACCTTTTTTTAGGGATTTTTTTTCTTTTGGTAGGTTAATCAAACGGCTCTAACTCCAGAACCAGATTATGGATCTGGATGAAAATTTGGGAGGTTGTAGAGCTCGAAAAATGCAATTTTGAGATAAATAAAAATATGAAAATGATAAAAATTGACCATATTTTCATTTGAAAACTGTGTATTTTGTTGAAAAGTCTGGCCGCATCCGAAAACAGATGGATATTTCGAAATTTGCGAGGCAACTCGCCCAGGTTCAACACACTAGCTTTCATCTGCATTTAGAAGAATCGAAATCGGATATATGGGAGCTGAGAACGGCGCGACACAAAATTTAGCAAAATTTTACCACATACGAACATCACTCGACCTCCACGGAATTTATTTTCTCAAAATTCGAGGGTGTGAAATAGACGAGTTCTGTCAAGGTGAATCGATAGAGCGTCGAAAATCGATGCAGTGTGATTTTTGACGATTTTTCCGATTAAAATTCATGCTGAATCGACATATTTACGAAGATGGAAATGACGTCCTGGCTTAAAGTAAAACCTATACCTTTCTTTAGTAAGAAAGGCAAAAGTAAATCGGTCTAAAAATTGATCGGGATTGCCGATCGATGTCGAATTTGTTTCAGGTGCTCACTCATGGTTTGTACTATGAATGTAGCAAGAAATTTTGAATAAAATCAGAAATGAAAAATGTTGGCGAAGGTCACCAGGTGGGCTTTTACCTTTTTAGGGATTTTTTTCTTTTGGTAGGTTAATCAAACGGCTCTAACTCCAGAACCAGATTATGGATCTAGATGAAAATTTGGGAGGTTGTAGAGCTCGAAAAATGCAATTTTGAGATAAATAAAAAATATGAAAATGATAAAAATTGACCATATTTTCATTTGAAAACTGTGTATTTTGTTGAAAAGTCTGGCCGCATCCGAAAACAGATGGATATTTCGAAATTTGCGAGGCAACTCGCCCAGGTTCAGCACACTAGCTTTCATCTGCATTTAGAAGAATCGAAATCGGATATATGGGAGCTGAGAACGGCGCGACACAAAATTTAGCAAAATTTTACCACATACGAACATCACTCGACCTCCACGGAATTTATTTTCTCAAAATTCGAGGGTGTGAGATAGACGAGTTCTGTCAAGGTGAATCGATAGAGCGTCGAAAATCGATGCAGTGTGATTTTTGACGATTTTTCCGATTAAAATTCATGCTGAATCGACATATTTACGAAGATGGAAATGACGTCCTGGCTTAAAGTAAAACCTATACCTTTCTTTAGTAAGAAAGGCAAAAAGTAAATCGGTCTAAAAATTGATCGGGATTGCCGATCGATGTCGAATTTGTTTCAGGTGCTCACTCATGGTTTGTACTATGAATGTAGCAAGAAATTTTGAATAAAATCAGAAATGAAAAATGTTGGCGAAGGTCACCAGGTGGGCTTTTACCTTTTTTTAGGGATTTTTTTCTTTTGGTAGGTTAATCAAACGGCTCTAACTCCAGAACCAGATTATGGATCTGGATGA
Source organism: Culex quinquefasciatus (assembly GCF_015732765.1). Classification (NCBI taxonomy): domain Eukaryota; kingdom Metazoa; phylum Arthropoda; class Insecta; order Diptera; family Culicidae; genus Culex; species Culex quinquefasciatus. The sequence goes on from NC_051863.1 coordinate 100,827,738, forward strand.
AAATTTGGGAGGTTGTAGAGCTCGAAAAATGCAATTTTTGAGATAAATAAAAAATATGAAAATGATAAAAATTGACCATATTTTCATTTGAAAACTGTGTATTTTGTTGAAAAGTCTGGCCGCATCCGAAAACAGATGGATATTTCGAAATTTGCGAGGCAACTCGCCCAGGTTCAGCACACTAGCTTTCATCTGCATTTAGAAGAATCGAAATCGGATATATGGGAGCTGAGAACGGCGCGACACAAAATTTAGCAAAATTTTACCACATACGAACATCACTCGACCTCCACGGAATTTATTTTCTCAAAATTCGAGGGTGTGAGATAGACGAGTTCTGTCAAGGTGAATCGATAGAGCGTCGAAAATCGATGCAGTGTGATTTTTGACGATTTTTCCGATTAAAATTCATGCTGAATCGACATATTTACGAAGATGGAAATGACGTCCTGGCTTAAAGTAAAACCTATACCTTTCTTTAGTAAGAAAGGCAAAAAGTAAATCGGTCTAAAAATTGATCGGGATTGCCGATCGATGTCGAATTTGTTTCAGGTGCTCACTCATGGTTTGTACTATGAATGTAGCAAGAAATTTTGAATAAAATCAGAAATGAAAAATGTTGGCGAAGGTCACCAGGTGGGCTTTTACCTTTTTTTAGGGATTTTTTTTCTTTTGGTAGGTTAATCAAACGGCTCTAACTCCAGAACCAGATTATGGATCTAGATGAAAATTTGGGAGGTTGTAGAGCTCGAAAAATGCAATTTTTGAGATAAATAAAAAATATGAAAATGATAAAAATTGACCATATTTTCATTTGAAAACTGTGTATTTTGTTGAAAAGTCTGGCCGCATCCGAAAACAGATGGATATTTCGAAATTTGCGAGGCAACTCGCCCAGGTTCAACACACTAGCTTTCATCTGCATTTAGAAGAATCGAAATCGGATATATGGGAGCTGAGAACGGCGCGACACAAAATTTAGCAAAATTTTACCACATACGAACATCACTCGACCTCCACGGAATTTATTTTCTCAAAATTCGAGGGTGTGAGATAGACGAGTTCTGTCAAGGTGAATCGATAGAGCGTCGAAAATCGATGCAGTGTGATTTTTTGACGATTTTTCCGATTAAAATTCATGCTGAATCGACATATTTACGAAGATAGAAATGACGTCCTGGCTTAAAGTAAAACCTATACCTTTCTTTAGTAAGAAAGGCAAAAAGTAAATCGGTCTAAAAATTGATCGGGATTGCCGATCGATGTCGAATTTGTTTCAGGTGCTCACTCATGGTTTGTACTATGAATGTAGCAAGAAATTTTGAATAAAATCAGAAATGAAAAATGTTGGCGAAGGTCACCAGGTGGGCTTTTACCTTTTTTTTTAGGGATTTTTTTTCTTTTGGTAGGTTAATCAAACGGCTCTAACTCCAGAACCAGATTATGGATCTGGATGAAAATTTGGGAGGTTGTAGAGCTCGAAAAATGCAATTTTTGAGATAAATAAAAAATATGAAAATGATAAAAATTTACCATATTTTCATTTGAAAACTGTGTATTTTGTTGAAAAGTCTGGCCGCATCCGAAAACAGATGGATATTTCGAAATTTAGTTTGCGTCAGGCTCTCGACGCAATAAGACGTGTGCATCGGAGCTCTTCTGCGCGCTTTGGATTTTCGCGTGTGTCGGCCATCTGCACCACTTGCTGGTGCAGATTTCGCGTGTTTAAGCGTCAGTTTTCAACTGACGACCGGTTTTTAATTTGCGATCCGGATTACATCCGAACTCGCAACAATGGCTCAAGTGAGATCGCGTGAAAACACCTTCAAGGTGGACCTTTCGAACTTTCCGAAACGACCGTCCATTGAGGAACTGCAGAAGTTTGTGCTAGTGAAACTAGGACTGGCCGTTGGCCAAGTGAAAAGGTTCCAGGTGAACCATGCGCAGAATTGCGTACATGTGAAGTGTAGTGAGCTGAAGGTGGCACAAGACACCGTTGCTATGCACAATGGCAAACACGTGATGGAGATCAACAAGACCAAGGTCACGGTGCGCTTGGTGATGGAGGACGGGGGAGTGGAGGTAAAGATCCATGACCTCTCTGAAAACGTTTCGAACGACGACATTGTTGCGTTCCTGCGCCATTTGGCGACGTGCTCAGCATTCGCGAGGTGTCATGGGGAGAGGTTTCCCTCTCCGTGGCATGTCATCAGGCATCCGGGTGGCGAAGATGATCCTTCGCCGCCATATTAAATCGTTCGCAACGATTCTAGGAGAGAGCACACTGATCTCCTACAGAGGGCAGCCGATGACCTGTAGGCACTGCACGCTTACCCAACACATTGGTATGTCGTGCGTGGAGAACAAAAAACTCCTCGGTCAAAAAGCCGATCTCAGCGCCCGCCTGAAAAGTGCGAGCGGATCAACCTCAACTAGCTACGCTAGTGTGCTGAACAGTGTTGCCCCTGACACCAACACATTGCTGCCAGAGTTCAGTGGCACCATCCTCGGTCCGGTCATCCCGCAACGACCGATAAGACCCGAGAGCACGGGCACGGCACCCAACGCCCCTCAGAGCGGAGCGGCAACGAGCGCTACCGGACACTCAGCTGATGGATCGCTTAACATCAGCGGAGACGGTACATCGTCTGTTCAGACAAGCGGCTCGACGAACGTTGCCGAACACTCAGCTGGCTCTGAAGCTAGCGGAGGCGGCACGTCGTCCGAGGTTTCGAACACCCTCGCAAGCGAGACAGAGGTCTCAGCTGGATCAGTTGCGACCGCCATCGAAGGTGGTGCGTTGAACGATCGCCCTAACGAGTCAGAGCTCGCCAGCACAAGCGACATGATACTCATTCCACTCCCCCCTGCTGCACCTGCTGCTGAAGGAGACAACAAAGAAACCGAAGAAATGGAGACCGAAAGCCCGTCTGCCGCCGACGATGCTGCAGAACTCAACACTCCGCACCCGAAGCTGCCGTGTGAGGAAGATGACGCAGAAATGCCGGCCGTGTCGGACCCCGCTAGCTGTGAGTCGGTGAGTCCTTTCGAATTCCCTGTACCTATCCCTGCCCCTATCCCTCATCCTGACCTCAAGAAGACGCACTCGTTGAGTTCCATCTCTGGAACTGAGAGCGAGGGAAGTGTGCTCTCTGGTGAGTTCACTGAGGTGAAGAAGAAGCGACGACCGGGTCGTCCAAAAAAGCCAAAAATTTAGTCACCTAGCACCCTGCGGTTCCCACTGCAATGAATCTGCCTTGCTCCTATAACATCGCCACCATCAATATTAATGCCATTTCGAACGACAACAAGATCCAATCCCTGAAAACCTTTATTCGCTCAACTGACCTTGACATTTTACTGCTTCAAGAAGTTGAAAACCCAAACCTAGCTCTCCCAGGGTTCAACGTTTTAACGAACGTGGACGACAGTAGGAGAGGAACAGCAATAGCTTTGAAATCGCACATCCGTTTCTCGAACGTTCGACGCAGCCTCGACACGCGTATCATTGCCGTTACCCTGCGAAGCATGGTGACCATTTGCAACGTATACGCCCCTCCGGAACCGTGAACGCCGCATCCCGTGAACGCCTGTTCAACAATACGCTTCCCCTTTTCCTCCAAAACTGCTCAGACCACTGCATTCTTGGCGGTGACTTCAACTGCGTGATTGCTTCGAAGGACGCAACTGGTACCAGCAACCACAGCTTGGCGCTTAAAAACCTAACCAGCAACCTGGGACTTAAAGACGCGTGGGAAGTTCTGAAAGCAAATCAGATCGCGTACAGCTTCATCAGGCCGAACTGCTCCTCCCGGCTTGACCGATTGTTCGTTTCCGGTGCTTTTGTACCGGGCTTGCGCACGGCGGAGTATCTCGTGACGTCGTTCACGGACCACAAGGCGTTCAAAGTGCGGTGCTGTCTTCCCGATCAAGGACGGCCGACCGGAAATGGTTTCTGGTCGATGCGTGCGCATGTGTTGACTGAAGAGAACCTCGAGGAATTCGAGCTCAAATGGAATCGCTGGCTACGAGAGAAACAGAACTTCAACAGCTGGATCGAGTGGTGGATCCGCTGTGCCAAACCCAGAATAAAGAGCTTCTTCCGCTGGAAGACAAACGAAGCTTTCCGCCAGTTCAACGTTGCGAACGAACTACTGTATGGACAACTCCGAGCAGCCTACGACAACTTGACCAACAATCCAGCGATGGTTCCCGAAATAAACCGTATAAAAGGAAAGATGCTTCTGCTACAAAACAATTTCTCGAAAGCCTTCGAGCGCCTGAACGACAAGTTTCTGGGCGACGAAAAGCTGTCGACATTCCAGCTAGGTGACCGGGCCGGTCGCAAGAAGAACAGCACAATCTCTTCTATCAAACACCAAGGAAGACTTCTGGAAGACTCAGCGGAAGTCGAAGATCACATCTTTGACTATTTCCGCCAGCTGTACAGTGCTGAAGATGTTCAGCTCAACCGGGACTTTCAAGTAATCGACTAGTGGACCCGAACTCGGAGGCAAACAACCGTGCGATGGAAGAAATTACAACGGAAGAAATCTTCACTGCTATCCAGACGAGTGCATCCCGGAAGTCCCCAGGATGTGATGGCATCCCGAAGGAGTTTTATGTCAAGGCGTTCAACATTATTCATCGACAGCTCAACCTGATCCTGAACGAGGCGCTGCGGGGAGGGTTCCCCGAACAGTTCCTGGACGGTGTAGTGGTCTTGAGCAAGAAGAAAACGAACCTGGAAACCATCAAAGCGTACAGGCCCATTACCCTGCTGAACTACGACTACAAACTGCTGGCGCGCATTCTGAAGGTGCGACTGGAACGAATAATAAACGAGAATCGAATCCTCAACTCGTGTCAGAAGTGCTCCAACGCAAGACGCGATATCTTCGAGGCTGTTCATGCGATAAAGGACAGGGTTGTGGAGTTGAACTGTAAGCGAAAAACTGGGAAGCTAATCTCGTTCGATCTGGACCATGCGTTCGACCGGGTTGACCATACGTACCTGCTAAGCGTGTTGCGCAGCATGCGCATCAACGAAAATCTGGTGGCTTTGATTGGTAGGCTGATGTGCTCCGCCCGATCACGGATAATCATCAATGGGAATCTCTCCGCTCAATTTCCCATTCAGAGGTCTGTGCGCCAAGGTGATCCTCTTAGCATGCTGCTCTTTGTCGTTTTCCTTCATCCTCTCCTCGAGAAACTTCTTGCTATTTGCAACCATCCCAAAGAGCTAGTGGTGGCCTACGCGGATGACATTTCCATCATTTTGGTGGACGAAACGAAGCTGGCTGAAGTCAAGCGGGCTTTCGACGACTTCGGACTGTGCTCGGGGCCAGGCTGAACATAGCGAAAACAACTGCAGTGAACATTGGACCGCAGCGGGTGAACTCAACAGGAGCGGGCTGGACGACGGTTTGCGACTCTGTGAAGATCTTGGGAGTTATCTACTTCAACTCACTGAAACGAACAATCGAGGAGAACTGGAGAGAAACCATCCGGAAGACGTCCTACCTCATGTGGCTTTTCAAGCCACGTGACCTCTCCATCCATCAAAAGGTCACTCTTTTGAATTTGTTTGTGACGTCTAAGTTGTGGTATATGGCATCAGTGCTTAGCATGCCAAACGCTTGCATAGCCAAAGTCACGTCCCAGATTGGCCAGTTTATCTGGGGAAGATATCCGACTCGGGTATCCATTGACCAGCTAGCTCTCCCGGTAGCAGAGGGAGGACTAAACCTGCACGTGCCAAAGATGAAAAGCAAAGCTTTGATTCTAAACCGCTTCATCAGAGGATCTAGCGAAACGCCATTCGCAGCTTCCTTCGTGAGTCAGCTGGACAACCCACCAAACCTCAGTGGGATTCCGGCGCTGTACCCGTGTCTGAAAGCCATAGCTCGAGAACTGCCATACTTACCACAACGGCTGATTGGACAACCAACGGCAACAGAACTCCACGGGTACTTCAGGAGACCACTAACCACGCCAAAAATCATGAACGAGCACCCGGCTGTAGCGTGGAGGTCAGTCTGGCGCAACATCAGGAGCAAAGTACTCACATCTGCGGAGAAGACTACTTTCTATTTGCTGGTCAACCGGAAAATACCACACGCTGAATTGCTGTTCCGACAGAACAGACTGGACAGTGGAACGTGTCAACATTGTCTCGGTGCCGTGGAAGATCTGGAGCACAAATTCGCCAAGTGTACTCGAGTGAGACATCTATGGAACTTCATTCAATCAAAATTAGAAGCAATTTTGAATCGAAGAATTAGTTTCAATTTGTTTTTGATACCAGAGCTCAACAATATTGAGGCTAACAGTAAAAGCAGGGCGCTAAAGCTTTTTATTTTCTATATAAATTTTGTGTTAGATCCAGATTGCTCTTTTACTCTAGCATCACTAGATTTCGCAGTTAGTTTAGTTTGTTAAAGAGTTCTTTAAAAACAACAAAAACATGTACACTTAAACAAAATGATCTAAATAAACGTTTTTACAAAAAAAAAAAAGTTCTGTCAAGGTGAATCGATAGAGCGTCGAAAATCGATGCAGTGTGATTTTTTGACGATTTTTCCGATTAAAATTCATGCTGAATCGACATATTTACGAAGATGGAAATGACGTCCTGGCTTAAAGTAAAACCTATACCTTTCTTAAGGTAAGAAAGGCAAAAAGTAAATCGGTCTAAAAATTGATCGGGAATGCCGATCGATGTCGAATTTGTTTCAGGTGCTCACTCATGGTTTGTACTATGAATGTAGCAAGAAATTTTGAATAAAATCAGAAATGAAAAATGTTGGCGAAGGTCACCAGGTGGGCTTTTACCTTTTTTTAGGGATTTTTTTTCTTTTGGTAGGTTAATCAAACGGCTCTAACTCCAGAACCAGATTATGGATCTAGATGAAAATTTGGGAGGTTGTAGAGCTCGAAAAATGCAATTTTTGAGATAAATAAAAAATATGAAAATGATAAAAATTGACCATATTTTCATTTGAAAACTGTGTATTTTGTTGAAAAGTCTGGCCGCATCCGAAAACAGATGGATATTTCGAAATTTGCGAGGCAACTCGCCCAGGTTCAGCACACTAGCTTTCATCTGCATTTAGAAGAATCGAAATCGGATATATGGGAGCTGAGAACGGCGCGACACAAAATTTAGCAAAATTTTACCACATACGAACATCACTCGACCTCCACGGAATTTATTTTCTCAAAATTCGAGGGTGTGAGATAGACGAGTTCTGTCAAGGTGAATCGATAGAGCGTCGAAAATCGATGCAGTGTGATTTTTGACGATTTTTCCGATTAAAATTCATGCTGAATCGACATATTTACGAAGATGGAAATGACGTCCTGGCTTAAAGTAAAACCTATACCTTTCTTTAGTAAGAAAGGCAAAAAGTAAATCGGTCTAAAAATTGATCGGGATTGCCGATCGATGTCGAATTTGTTTCAGGTGCTCACTCATGGTTTGTACTATGAATGTAGCAAGAAATTTTGAATAAAATCAGAAATGAAAAATGTTGGCGAAGGTCACCAGGTGGGCTTTTACCTTTTTAGGGATTTTTTTCTTTTGGTAGGTTAATCAAACGGCTCTAACTCCAGAACCAGATTATGGATCTGGATGAAAATTTGGGAGGTTGTAGAGCTCGAAAAATGCAATTTTGAGATAAATAAAAATATGAAAATGATAAAAATTGACCATATTTTCATTTGAAAACTGTGTATTTTGTTGAAAAGTCTGGCCGCATCCGAAAACAGATGGATATTTCGAAATTTGCGAGGCAACTCGCCCAGGTTCAGCACACTAGCTTTCATCTGCATTTAGAAGAATCGAAATCGGATATATGGGAGCTGAGAACGGCGCGACACAAAATTTAGCAAAATTTTACCACATACGAACATCACTCGACCTCCACGGAGTTTATTTTCTCAAAATTCGAGGGTGTGAAATAGACGAGTTCTGTCAAGGTGAATCGATAGAGCGTCGAAAATCGATGCAGTGTGATTTTTTGACGATTTTTCCGATTAAAATTCATGCTGAATCGACATATTTACGAAGATGGAAATGACGTCCTGGCTTAAAGTAAAACCTATACCTTTCTTTAGTAAGAAAGGCAAAAAGTAAATCGGTCTAAAAATTGATCGGGATTGCCGATCGATGTCGAATTTGTTTCAGGTGCTCACTCATGGTTTGTACTATGAATGTAGCAAGAAATTTTGAATAAAATCAGAAATGAAAAATGTTGGCGAAGGTCACCAGGTGGGCTTTTACCTTTTTTTAGGGATTTTTTTTCTTTTGGTAGGTTAATCAAACGGCTCTAACTCCAGAACCAGATTATGGATCCGGATGAAAATTTGGGAGGTTGTAGAGCTCGAAAAATGCAATTTTTGAGATAAATAAAAAATATGAAAATGATAAAAATTGACCATATTTTCATTTGAAAACTGTGTATTTTGTTGAAAAGTCTGGCCGCATCCGAAAACAGATGGATATTTCGAAATTTGCGAGGCAACTCGCCCAGGTTCAGCACACTAGCTTTCATCTGCATTTAGAAGAATCGAAATCGGATATATGGGAGCTGAGAACGGCACGACACAAAATTTAGCAAAATTTTACCACATACGAACATCACTCGACCTCCACGGAATTTATTTTCTCAAAATTCGAGGGTGTGAAATAGACGAGTTCTGTCAAGGTGAATCGATAGAGCGTCGAAAATCGATGCAGTGTGATTTTTGACGATTTTTCCGATTAAAATTCATGCTGAATCGACATATTTACGAAGATGGAAATGACGTCCTGGCTTAAAGTAAAACCTATACCTTTCTTTAGTAAGAAAGGCAAAAAGTAAATCGGTCTAAAAATTGATCGGGATTGCCGATCGATGTCGAATTTGTTTCAGGTGCTCACTCATGGTTTGTACTATGAATGTAGCAAGAAATTTTGAATAAAATCAGAAATGAAAAATGTTGGCGAAGGTCACCAGGTGGGCTTTTACCTTTTTTTAGGGATTTTTTTTCTTTTGGTAGGTTAATCAAACGGCTCTAACTCCAGAACCAGATTATGGATCTAGATGAAAATTTGGGAGGTTGTAGAGCTCGAAAAATGCAATTTTTGAGATAAATAAAAAATATGAAAATGATAAAAATTGACCATATTTTCATTTGAAAACTGTGTATTTTGTTGAAAAGTCTGGCCGCATCCGAAAACAGATGGATATTTCGAAATTTGCGAGGCAACTCGCCCAGGTTCAGCACACTAGCTTTCATCTGCATTTAGAAGAATCGAAATCGGATGGATCTGGATGAAAATTTGGGAGGTTGTAGAGCTCGAAAAATGCAATTTTTGAGATAAATAAAAAATATGAAAATGATAAAAATTGACCATATTTTCATTTGAAAACTGTGTATTTTGTTGAAAAGTCTGGCCGCATCCGAAAACAGATGGATATTTCGAAATTTGCGAGGCAACTCGCCCAGGTTCAGCACACTAGCTTTCATCTGCATTTAGAAGAATCGAAATCGGATATATGGGAGCTGAGAACGGCGCGACACAAAATTTAGCAAAATTTTACCACATACGAACATCACTCGACCTCCACGGAGTTTATTTTCTCAAAATTCGAGGGTGTGAAATAGACGAGTTCTGTCAAGGTGAATCGATAGAGCGTCCATATGTCCATATATGACCATATTTTCATTTGAAAACTGTGTATTTTGTTGAAAAGTCTGGCCGCATCCGAAAACAGATGGATATTTCGAAATTTGCGAGGCAACTCGCCCAGGTTCAGCACACTAGCTTTCATCTGCATTTAGAAGAATCGAAATCGGATATATGGGAGCTGAGAACGGCGCGACACAAAATTTAGCAAAATTTTACCACATACGAACATCACTCGACCTCCACGGAATTTATTTTCTCAAAATTCGAGGGTGTGAGATAGACGAGTTCTGTCAAGGTGAATCGATAGAGCGTCGAAAATCGATGCAGTGTGATTTTTGACGATTTTTCCGATTAAAATTCATGCTGAATCGACATATTTACGAAGATGGAAATGACGTCCTGGCTTAAAGTAAAACCTATACCTTTCTTTAGTAAGAAAGGCAAAAAGTAAATCGGTCTAAAAATTGATCGGGATTGCCGATCGATGTCGAATTTGTTTCAGGTGCTCACTCATGGTTTGTACTATGAATGTAGCAAGAAATTTTGAATAAAATCAGAAATGAAAAATGTTGGCGAAGGTCACCAGGTGGGCTTTTACCTTTTTTTAGGGATTTTTTTTCTTTTGGTAGGTTAATCAAACGGCTCTAACTCCAGAACCAGATTATGGATCTGGATGAAAATTTGGGAGGTTGTAGAGCTCGAAAAATGCAATTTTGAGATAAATAAAAATATGAAAATGATAAAAATTGACCATATTTTCATTTGAAAACTGTGTATTTTGTTGAAAAGTCTGGCCGCATCCGAAAACAGATGGATATTTCGAAATTTGCGAGGCAACTCGCCCAGGTTCAGCACACTAGCTTTCATCTGCATTTAGAAGAATCGAAATCGGATATATGGGAGCTGAGAACGGCGCGACACAAAATTTAGCAAAATTTTACCACATACGAACATCACTCGACCTCCACGGAATTTATTTTCTCAAAATTCGAGGGTGTGAAATAGACGAGTTCTGTCAAGGTGAATCGATAGAGCGTCGAAAATCGATGCAGTGTGATTTTTGACGATTTTTCCGATTAAAATTCATGCTGAATCGACATATTTACGAAGATGGAAATGACGTCCTGGCTTAAAGTAAAACCTATACCTTTCTTTAGTAAGAAAGGCAAAAAGTAAATCGGTCTAAAAATTGATCGGGATTGCCGATCGATGTCGAATTTGTTTCAGGTGCTCACTCATGGTTTGTACTATGAATGTAGCAAGAAATTTTGAATAAAATCAGAAATGAAAAATGTTGGCGAAGGTCACCAGGTGGGCTTTTACCTTTTTTTAGGGATTTTTTTTCTTTTGGTAGGTTAATCAAACGGCTCTAACTCCAGAACCAGATTATGGATCTAGATGAAAATTTGGGAGGTTGTAGAGCTCGAAAAATGCAATTTTGAGATAAATAAAAATATGAAAATGATAAAAATTGACCATATTTTCATTTGAAAACTGTGTATTTTGTTGAAAAGTCTGGCCGCATCCGAAAACAGATGGATATTTCGAAATTTGCGAGGCAACTCGCCCAGGTTCAGCACACTAGCTTTCATCTGCATTTAGAAGAATCGAAATCGGATATATGGGAGCTGAGAACGGCGCGACACAAAATTTAGCAAAATTTTACCACATACGAACATCACTCGACCTCCACGGAATTTATTTTCTCAAAATTCGAGGGTGTGAAATAGACGAGTTCTGTCAAGGTGAATCGATAGAGCGTCGAAAATCGATGCAGTGTGATTTTTGACGATTTTTCCGATTAAAATTCATGCTGAATCGACATATTTACGAAGATGGAAATGACGTCCTGGCTTAAAGTAAAACCTATACCTTTCTTTAGTAAGAAAGGCAAAAAGTAAATCGGTCTAAAAATTGATCGGGATTGCCGATCGATGTCGAATTTGTTTCAGGTGCTCACTCATGGTTTGTACTATGAATGTAGCAAGAAATTTTGAATAAAATCAGAAATGAAAAATGTTGGCGAAGGTCACCAGGTGGGCTTTTACCTTTTTAGGGATTTTTTTCTTTTGGTAGGTTAATCAAACGGCTCTAACTCCAGAACCAGATTATGGATCTAGATGAAAATTTGGGAGGTTGTAGAGCTCGAAAAATGCAATTTTGAGATAAATAAAAATATGAAAATGATAAAAATTGACCATATTTTCATTTGAAAACTGTGTATTTTGTTGAAAAGTCTGGCCGCATCCGAAAACAGATGGATATTTCGAAATTTGCGAGGCAACTCGCCCAGGTTCAGCACACTAGCTTTCATCTGCATTTAGAAGAATCGAAATCGGATATATGGGAGCTGAGAACGGCGCGACACAAAATTTAGCAAAATTTTACCACATACGAACATCACTCGACCTCCACGGAATTTATTTTCTCAAAATTCGAGGGTGTGAGATAGACGAGTTCTGTCAAGGTGAATCGATAGAGCGTCGAAAATCGATGCAGTGTGATTTTTGACGATTTTTCCGATTAAAATTCATGCTGAATCGACATATTTACGAAGATGGAAATGACGTCCTGGCTTAAAGTAAAACCTATACCTTTCTTTAGTAAGAAAGGCAAAAAGTAAATCGGTCTAAAAATTGATCGGGATTGCCGATCGATGTCGAATTTGTTTCAGGTGCTCACTCATGGTTTGTACTATGAATGTAGCAAGAAATTTTGAATAAAATCAGAAATGAAAAATGTTGGCGAAGGTCACCAGGTGGGCTTTTACCTTTTTAGGGATTTTTTTCTTTTGGTAGGTTAATCAAACGGCTCTAACTCCAGAACCAGATTATGGATCTGGATGAAAATTTGGGAGGTTGTAGAGCTCGAAAAATGCAATTTTGAGATAAATAAAAATATGAAAATGATAAAAATTGACCATATTTTCATTTGAAAACTGTGTATTTTGTTGAAAAGTCTGGCCGCATCCGAAAACAGATGGATATTTCGAAATTTGCGAGGCAACTCGCCCAGGTTCAGCACACTAGCTTTCATCTGCATTTAGAAGAATCGAAATCGGATATATGGGAGCTGAGAACGGCGCGACACAAAATTTAGCAAAATTTTACCACATACGAACATCACTCGACCTCCACGGAATTTATTTTCTCAAAATTCGAGGGTGTGAAATAGACGAGTTCTGTCAAGGTGAATCGATAGAGCGTCGAAAATCGATGCAGTGTGATTTTTGACGATTTTTCCGATTAAAATTCATGCTGAATCGACATATTTACGAAGATGGAAATGACGTCCTGGCTTAAAGTAAAACCTATACCTTTCTTTAGTAAGAAAGGCAAAAAGTAAATCGGTCTAAAAATTGATCGGGATTGCCGATCGATGTCGAATTTGTTTCAGGTGCTCACTCATGGTTTGTACTATGAATGTAGCAAGAAATTTTGAATAAAATCAGAAATGAAAAATGTTGGCGAAGGTCACCAGGTGGGCTTTTACCTTTTTTTAGGGATTTTTTTTCTTTTGGTAGGTTAATCAAACGGCTCTAACTCCAGAACCAGATTATGGATCTGGATGAAAATTTGGGAGGTTGTAGAGCTCGAAAAATGCAATTTTTGAGATAAATAAAAAATATGAAAATGATAAAAATTGACCATATTTTCATTTGAAAACTGTGTATTTTGTTGAAAAGTCTGGCCGCATCCGAAAACAGATGGATATTTCGAAATTTGCGAGGCAACTCGCCCAGGTTCAGCACACTAGCTTTCATCTGCATTTAGAAGAATCGAAATCGGATATATGGGAGCTGAGAACGGCGCGACACAAAATTTAGCAAAATTTTACCACATACGAACATCACTCGACCTCCACGGAATTTATTTTCTCAAAATTCGAGGGTGTGAGATAGACGAGTTCTGTCAAGGTGAATCGATAGAGCGTCGAAAATCGATGCAGTGTGATTTTTGACGATTTTTCCGATTAAAATTCATGCTGAATCGACATATTTACGAAGATGGAAATGACGTCCTGGCTTAAAGTAAAACCTATACCTTTCTTTAGTAAGAAAGGCAAAAAGTAAATCGGTCTAAAAATTGATCGGGATTGCCGATCGATGTCGAATTTGTTTCAGGTGCTCACTCATGGTTTGTACTATGAATGTAGCAAGAAATTTTGAATAAAATCAGAAATGAAAAATGTTGGCGAAGGTCACCAGGTGGGCTTTTACCTTTTTTTAGGGATTTTTTTTCTTTTGGTAGGTTAATCAAACGGCTCTAACTCCAGAACCAGATTATGGATCTAGATGAAAATTTGGGAGGTTGTAGAGCTCGAAAAATGCAATTTTTGAGATAAATAAAAAATATGAAAATGATAAAAATTGACCATATTTTCATTTGAAAACTGTGTATTTTGTTGAAAAGTCTGGCCGCATCCGAAAACAGATGGATATTTCGAAATTTGCGAGGCAACTCGCCCAGGTTCAGCACACTAGCTTTCATCTGCATTTAGAAGAATCGAAATCGGATATATGGGAGCTGAGAACGGCGCGACACAAAATTTAGCAAAATTTTACCACATACGAACATCACTCGACCTCCACGGAATTTATTTTCTCAAAATTCGAGGGTGTGAGATAGACGAGTTCTGTCAAGGTGAATCGATAGAGCGTCGAAAATCGATGCAGTGTGATTTTTGACGATTTTTCCGATTAAAATTCATGCTGAATCGACATATTTACGAAGATGGAAATGACGTCCTGGCTTAAAGTAAAACCTATACCTTTCTTTAGTAAGAAAGGCAAAAGTAAATCGGTCTAAAAATTGATCGGGATTGCCGATCGATGTCGAATTTGTTTCAGGTGCTCACTCATGGTTTGTACTATGAATGTAGCAAGAAATTTTGAATAAAATCAGAAATGAAAAATGTTGGCGAAGGTCACCAGGTGGGCTTTTACCTTTTTTTAGGGATTTTTTTTCTTTTGGTAGGTTAATCAAACGGCTCTAACTCCAGAAGCAGATTATGGATCTGGATGAAAATTTGGGAGGTTGTAGAGCTCGAAAAATGCAATTTTTGAGATAAATAAAAAATATGAAAATGATAAAAATTGACCATATTTTCATTTGAAAACTGTGTATTTTGTTGAAAAGTCTGGCCGCATCCGAAAACAGATGGATATTTCGAAATTTGCGAGGCAACTCGCCCAGGTTCAGCACACTAGCTTTCATCTGCATTTAGAAGAATCAAAATCGGATATATGGGAGCTGAGAACGGCGCGACACAAAATTTAGCAAAATTTTACCACATACGAACATCACTCGACCTCCACGGAATTTATTTTCTCAAAATTCGAGGGTGTGAAATAGACGAGTTCTGTCAAGGTGAATCGATAGAGCGTCGAAAATCGATGCAGTGTGATTTTTGACGATTTTTCCGATTAAAATTCATGCTGAATCGACATATTTACGAAGATGGAAATGACGTCCTGGCTTAAAGTAAAACCTATACCTTTCTTTAGTAAGAAAGGCAAAAAGTAAATCGGTCTAAAAATTGATCGGGATTGCCGATCGATGTCGAATTTGTTTCAGGTACTCACTCATGGTTTGTACTATGAATGTAGCAAGAAATTTTGAATAAAATCAGAAATGAAAAATGTTGGCGAAGGTCACCAGGTGGGCTTTTACCTTTTTTTAGGGATTTTTTTTCTTTTGGTAGGTTAATCAAACGGCTCTAACTCCAGAACCAGATTATGGATCTGGATGAAAATTTGGGAGGTTGTAGAGCTCGAAAATGCAATTTTGAGATAAATAAAAATATGAAAATGATAAAAATTGACCATATTTTCATTTGAAAACTGTGTATTTTGTTGAAAAGTCTGGCCGCATCCGAAAACAGATGGATATTTCGAAATTTGCGAGGCAACTCGCCCAGGTTCAGCACACTAGCTTTCATCTGCATTTAGAAGAATCGAAATCGGATATATGGGAGCTGAGAACGGCGCGACACAAAATTTAGCAAAATTTTACCACATACGAACATCACTCGACCTCCACGGAATTTATTTTCTCAAAATTCGAGGGTGTGAAATAGACGAGTTCTGTCAAGGTGAATCGATAGAGCGTCGAAAATCGATGCAGTGTGATTTTTTGACGATTTTTCCGATTAAAATTCATGCTGAATCGACATATTTACGAAGATGGAAATGACGTCCTGGCTTAAACACGCAGAAAAATGTTTTGTAGAATCAGCCTGTACGAGGGTTGATTCAACAAAATATTTTGTTGAATATAATCAACAAAATTTTTGCGTTGAATCAACACTCAAGTTTTGTTGTTTCACATCGGGGCATTTTGTTGTATCAAACCGGCTTTTTCGTTGAATGTACTCTCATTTTTGTTAATTAAAATTTGACAGACAGTGCGTTCAAATCAAATTTTTGTTGAATCAACGAGAATTTATTTTTGAAATAAGCCGGGATTTTTTTTAATATAAGACTCAACATTTTATTAAATCAACAAAACGTTGAAATGAAATAATTATGCTAACTTTTAGTTTTTTATTCATTTTATTTATTTATTTATTTTGAGGTGAATAAATTTTATTTCGCCCGCCAGTCCGTGTGTGGTTCCGCTGCTCTTGAAACGCACCTGGGCTTCCGATTAAACTGGTGCCGTCTGCACCAGGATGCTCTGTTCTTGCATCTTCCTGATGATTGCATCAATGAAATCTGCAAAGGTGGACAAGGTGATTATAAGTGGGGTCAATTTATGTTGAGTTTCAATGCGTTTACCCTGGGTCGATCGGAGAGAAACTTCTGTCTCATTTGTGTTTCATTGGCTGCCATTCTGTGCGAGGGTTGTGTGAACTCGTCAAATTTCCGATGATTCTCCGCCGTGGTAATAACACGCGGAGGACCTCCCAGGTGAGGCAGAGATATTTCATACACAAGTCCATTCAGCTAATGCAGGTTAAACCTTCTTAAAATTGGTTTAATTAGAAAATATCGCAAGATATCACAAAGATTTTCCTAAGACAAACGCAAAACTTAATCACCAGCCGACTGACGAAAATTTAACTTTTGACAGATAGCAGCCACGTGTCAACAACAATTAATTGTTATTCAAATCAAAAAACAATGTAACGTTGATTCAAAGTATATTCGGGTAGAATCTACGCAGTAATTTTGTTGATTTTTCCAAAAGGATATGACAAATTACAGTGAGTTGATTCAATGCTACATTTTGTGTTCTTCCAATTGGTTTTCAGGGTTCTTTCAACAAAAAATCGTTTAGTTGAAACAACAAAATTTTTTTTTGGTTCAAACCCAATCGATTTTTCTGCGTGAAGTAAAACCTATACCTTTCTTTAGTAAGAAAGGCAAAAAGTAAATCGGTCTAAAAATTGATCGGGATTGCCGATCGATGTCGAATTTGTTTCAGGTGCTCACTCATGGTTTGTACTATGAATGTAGCAAGAAATTTTGAATAAAATCAGAAATGAAAAATGTTGGCGAAGGTCACCAGGTGGGCTTTTACCTTTTTTTTTAGGGATTTTTTTTCTTTTGGTAGGTTAATCAAACGGCTCTAACTCCAGAACCAGATTATGGATCTGGATGAAAATTTGGGAGGTTGTAGAGCTCGAAAAATGCAATTTTTGAGATAAATAAAAAAATATGAAAATGATAAAAATTGACCATATTTTCATTTGAAAACTGTGTATTTTGTTGAAAAGTCTGGCCGCATCCGAAAACAGATGGATATTTCGAAATTTGCGAGGCAACTCGCCCAGGTTCAGCACACTAGCTTTCATCTGCATTTAGAAGAATCGAAATCGGATATATGGGAGCTGAGAACGGCGCGACACAAAATTTAGCAAAATTTTACCACATACGAACATCACTCGACCTCCACGGAATTTATTTTCTCAAAATTCGAGGGTGTGAGATAGACGAGTTCTGTCAAGGTGAATCGATAGAGCGTCGAAAATCGATGCAGTGTGATTTTTTGACGATTTTTCCGATTAAAATTCATGCTGAATCGACGAAGATGGAAATGACGTCCTGGCTTAAAGTAAAACCTATACCTTTCTTTAGTAAGAAAGGCAAAAATTGTGGAGAAAGCGTTGCATTGCCAAAATGTCACAATAATTTTCCAAATCACGAAAAATCCAAAGTCTCTATATTCCATTTTTTTTAATTAAAAATAAAAGTTTATGAAAATATTCCTAAAATTGCATAAGTCCAAAAATCCACAGTAAAATTTCAAAAAACCTGGTAATGTTTCTTATCAAAATAATTTTTCAAAATGTTGAAAAATATTCAACTGGCTGAGAGCAAAAATTTCGCAAAGTCCAAAAAATCAAATAAATTCTACCAAAAATCTTGTCGTGATACGGATCCCGTAAATTTTCTAAGTGCCGGAACGATTTTTGTAGGGGGTATATCAATAATTATTAAAAACCAACTTTCGAATTTCAAAATTTCATTGAAGACGTTTTGTTAGGAACATTATTTTAGGAACAAACTGAAGTTTTTGTAAAAATCGGACGAAAATTTCCTGTAATTTCGTCGATTTTTCCGAAATTTTGGTTCAAAGCAAAAATAAACATCAAAATAATTTATCATGTTTCCAAATTCCCAAAAAAATTCTAAGTCCCAATTTTTTTTCGGTTTCCTCATCTCGAAACATTTCTAAGTGATGAAAATATTTTACTAGCCGAAAGCCAAAATTTTGCTAAGTCAAAAATCAAATAAATTCTACCAAAATCTTGTCGTGATACGGATCCGTAAATTTTCTAAGTGCCGGATCGATTTTTGTAGGGGGTATATCAATAATTATTAAAAACCAACTTTCGAATTTCAAAATTTCAATGAAGACGTTTTGTTAGGGACATTATTTTAGGAACAAACTGTTGTTTTTGTAAAAATCGGACGAAAATTTCCTGCAATTTCGACGATTTTTCCGAAATTTTGGTTCAAAGCAAAAATAAACATCAAAATAATTTATCATGTTTCCAAACTCCCAAAAATTTTTTTTGGACTTAGCAAAATTTTGGCTTTCGACCAGTAAAATATTTTCAACACTTAAAATTTTTCGAGAACAGGAAACTGAAAAAAATTGGGACTTAGAAAATTTTTGGGAGTTTAGAAACATGATAAATTATGTTGATGTTTATTTTTGCTTTGAACCAAAATTTCGGAAAAATCGTCGAAATTACAGGAAATGTTCGTCCGATTTTACAAAAACATCAGTTTGTTCCTAAAATAATGTCCCTAACAAAACGTTTTCATTGAAATTTTGAAATTCGAAAGTTGGTTTTTAATAATTATTGATATACCCCCTACAAAAATCATTCCGGCACTTAGAAAATTTACGGGATCCGTATCACGACAAGATTTTTGGTAGAATTTATTTGATTTTTTGACTTAGCAAAATTTTGGCTTTCGGCTAAAATATTTTCAACACTTAGAATTTTTAGAGATGAGGAAACCGAAAAAAATTGGGACCTTGAAAATTTTTGGGAATTTGGAAACATGATAAAATATTTTGATGTTTATTTTGCTTTGAACAAAATTTCGGAAAATTCGTCGAAATTACAGGAAATTTTCGTCCGATTTTGAAAAACATCAGTTTGTTCCTAAAATAATGTCCCTAACAAAACGTCTTCATTGAAATTTTGAAATTCGAATGTCGGTTTTTAAAAATTATTGATATACCCCCTACAAAAATCGTTCCGGCACTTAGAAAATTTACGGGATCCGTATCACGACAAGATTTTTGGTAGAATTTATTAGATTTTCAGGACTTTGCGAAATTTTTGCTCTCATCCAGTTGAAAAATTTTCAACATTTTGAAAAATTATTTTGATAAGAAACATTACCAGGCTTTTTGAAATTTTACTGTGGATTTTTCGACTTATGCAATTTTAGGAATATTTTCATAAACTTTTATTTTTAATTAAAAAAAAATGGAATATAGAGACTTTGGATTTTTCGTGATTTGGAAAATTATTGTGACATTTTGGCGATTGCTTCTCCACAATTTTTAATGAGTTTTAAAGTTAAATAATTTTTCAACTTTGAAAATCTTGTTTTGATGTAAGTGCGTATATTCCTGCAATATTACTCATATTTGTGAAGAGGAAGAAGGGGGGTCTGAATTGTGGCGGGGTGCATTAAAACCAATTAAATTATTTTGGGATCAAAATCTACTTTATGAACTTGATATGATTTTTGGAAGATTTCAGTTGTTTGCTACTATAAACTCAACTTGATGTGGCATTGTTGGTCAAATAAACTCAACAAGATTTTTCGCAGATACGCCTCGAACAATTTATGTTCGTGGCCATGTTCGGTTATCTCTTAACCATGCCCTGGGGTGAACTTGACTTGTTCGTGTTTTTACGAACATGGGTAGATTTTTCCAAGATGCAACTTTCTGCCCCCCGGGCAGAAAGTTACATCTTCCTGAAAACTTGTCATGTTCGCAAAAACACAAACATGTCAAGTACCTGTTAACTTCCAGTTAAGAGTTAATCAAACATAAACGCGAACATAATTTACTCTACGCATATCAAAAATTATCAACTTAAGTTCGTGTTGGAAACTTCAAATTATCATGCTATGGTGCGGAAAATATCATCCATAAACATAAAATTATCCCGACCAGTTCATTTTTTCCTGGAAAAATATGGGGCGAAAAATATCATACAAAAACATAAAAGTATCATAACAAGTTGTGATGTTTCCAGATATTTTTTTTCTGTAATAATTTGGTTGCTTTAGAAAGCGTAATACACAGTAAGAAGATATAAGTTGCATATAGACTGTTTTTCAATTGTATTTTAATAAAACAAATTAATTTAATGATATAATGTGATTTTCTAGTAAAATTTATTTTTATTAAATAAGCCTAAAATAAAAAACTATAGCAAACAATCTGCTGGAAGACTAAACATAATGACAATCTAAATTTTTAAAAATATTTGTGTACAGTCATCCCTCATATTAGGAACAGTTCACAGATCGGCCAATATTAAAAAAATCATAGAAAATCGATAATTGAACATAATGATTCGCTTTTACCTTCATTTGAAAGCTGTTTTTGCGATCTTTCGAATGCTGTATCGAACAACTGCAAATTTTATCGTTTTATATCAAGTTTTTGAAGAAAACTTTGACCCTTGAAATCTACAAATTCGGAACACTTTTTCTAACGATGTAAACAATCTTTTCATCGCTCCAGGTACATATTTAAAAAAATAATGACTTCACATTCTGAAACCAATAAAACTCATGCTTAGTAATGTTTTATAAATGGTCTGCTAACTTTTTTTGTGAAAATATCAGTTAATTCAGGTGTTCCACAATTGTGGGAGGCACAATAACATCCCACAATTATGGAACAGGCAATTTGGAAGCAGCATTTTGCTGCTCTGAATAAAATAGTCTCGAAATGCAGTTTTTGTTTTAAAAGTACTATATATTACATATATTACATTAATTATATTAATGAAATAGCAAAGGAATGTCCAAATAATGGTCCTAAAAATAGTAGGGTACACAGAAAAGATGCATTTGGCATGCTTTTGACAAATTATCACAAAAGTGTTCCGAATTTGTGGGTGTTCCGAATATGTGGGATGACTGTATCATTTGCCGTATAATTCGAATTAATTCAAAGTTTAGTGTGAATAAGTAAGGCTGGTAAAAATTTATTTCAAGTTTTTGTCACTCCTCCTTCGAAGTTTGCCCGAAAAATCAGGGGGCAATAAAAATTACATCCAAAATTGCATACTACTAACAATATTAAAACAAATCAATCTTTTTGTAAAGCCAAGTCAAAGAAAAGCTTCGAAAATCTGTACAATTGAACTAAACAAATCAATAATGCACTAATTTATTTGCATTGGCCGCTGAAAATTTTCCTGAAATTCTAGCAAACCTATTTGAAAGTGTAGAAATTTGTAAATATTGTCAAGGCGGAAGCGTTACAACTGGGCAACGTGGCTCGGTCTTATACAAACATTTAAATTTATAAAATTCTCAAACAAAAAAAAAAATAAACAAAAATATGGTCTTTAAAGGAAAGAATCTAAAAAATATATGCAATCCTTATCAATAAATAATTTATTTTCAGACTTTTATATCAATCTGTCAAAAGTCAATAATGTGTATTCAAAATCAGCATAAATAACAGTATGAAAAACTGAACTTTGCTAAACAAACATTGAAATGTTTGAAAGAATTTCTAAACTGAAGTGATAGGTTCACTTTGAAATAATAATTCTCGTACATACCTTGTTAATCCTCTTCAAATGCATCCAGAGAGCATATGATTGCAGCCCAATCCATTTTTGCAGCTGATTGGTCAAAGTAAACAAAATTCTAGAAGCCGAATGTCCAGAAAATGACCGTTGGTAGATCTGTAAGAGAAAATAAAACACAAAGCATCAATTCTCAAACAAAATTTATGGAATAATTAAAAATTCAATAGTAAACAAAGAAAAAGAAAACAAGCAATACTTATCTGAGTTTTAAAATCGTCGAAAAATATTTGTCGGTTGACTAGTAGAACCAACATCTGTAGCCACTTCAGGTGGACTCATCTTCCTCCGTGAAACTGCTTGCGAGCCACACAATTTAATCATCTCCTCCGGAATCACAAGAGGAAGGTTCAGAAACATAAACAATCACACGCGCACTCGCGAAAACACACGGACCAAATACGGTTCCTCCACAAATCGCGATTCTGATGACGCGACGACAAAAAACCAAAACAAATCGAAACTGCTGTTTTCCTCCACCGAGAACTGTCAAATTCGTCAAAATCATTCCGACGTTGATCCGCGTCTTGATAGCACCTGCTGGAGGAGGAGGAGGAATGATGACCAGCGACATGCAGGCAGGAGGATTTCGATTCTGCGAACTGCGGCTTTGTAATGCACGCGCTAACGTAACTTTTTCTTCTCCAACGAGCCACAAAAACATCAACTTTCACATAAATAACAACATTTCGCAACTCTCACATAAAACGACACCAACGAACGCACATTCCCACGGCCAAAATACGCACTTACAACCCGCGCCGATTCGCAGGCTGTTGTTATTCAGTGGAAAACTACTGCACCAAAAACGTAAACAAACCCTTGTCCCTTGTCCTGGCGAATCCGCCAAAATCCTTTCCTCGTTAATCCACAGCAGCATCTTGGGCAAGAGAATTACTTTTCTGGTGCAGCGGCTTGGCCGAAACTTTCCTTGCACCCGTCAAACTTTCTCTTCACCCCCCAGCCACAAAAACACAAACAATCACTTAAACACAACATATCACGGCTCCCGAACGCCACGGAACGGACGAACACACACTCCCTCGGCCACAGAACGTACTCACAACCCGCGGCGATTCGCGGACTACAATTTATCCGTGGAAAACTACTGCGCGAAAACGTAAACAAACCAGCCCGCCACGAACGCAAAAGCTGTCTGTCTGCCGATTGCCGATTCCTGTCACGGCATGTCTCGCGCGTTGCGTGCGAGCAGTGAACGAAAGAAGAGAGAAAAGAGAGAGTGAGCGAGCGCGTGGGCTAATTTTTGCGCTTTGCGATGATATTGTATATGCGGTAAAATACTTTTTAATGTGATTAGTTTAACTAGTGTATTTAAAGTAAATTAAAGTGAAAAAAAAATCAATAAAAATATCCATTAACAAAACTGCCATTTTAGCTAAGTCCCGCTTGAAAAAAAATTAACTTTATGAATCATCTCATAATCCAGGGTTTTCAAAAATATTCTAAGTGTCGGAAAAGTGAAATTTTGTCGAGGAGTGAAAATTTTGCTAAGTCCAACAAAAACAAGATAAAACTAGAAAATATCATCTCATGATAAAGAGGTCGAAATTTTTTCTAAGTCCCAAAATAATTTGGCTTTCGAAATTCTGCTAAGTTCAGCAAAATCAAGATAAAACAAAATAATATCATCCCATGATAAAGATTTCGAAATTTTTTCTAAGTCCCAAAATAATTTGGCTTTTGAAATTTTTCTAAGTCCAGCAAAGACATGATAAAACAAAATTATATCATCTCATGATAAAGAGGTCAATTTTTTTTCTAAGTCCCAAAATAATTCGGCTTTCGATTTTTTTCTAAGTCCGGTAATATCATGAGAAAATGAAAATTTATCAACTGATGATAAAAGGTCTACAAACATAGAAAGGAACATAGATTTCGGCGCGCATTTTAAGAGTTTTTGGAACAAATATCAAACATGCCATGATATCAAAAACAACTCAAGTTATTTTTTTGTTCGTCCCATGATGCGACTTTCTGCCCGGGCCGGGTAACTCTTAACTGGAAGTTAACAGGTACTTGACAGGTTTGTGTTTTTGCGAACATGACAAGTTTGCAGGAAGATGTAACTTTCTGCCCGGGGAGTTTATTTGACCAACATTGCCACATCAAGTTGAGTTAATAGTGGCAAACAACTGAAATCTTCCAAAAATCGTATCAAGTTCATAAAGTAGATTTTTTTAATAGACAATCACACCGTCTTTTCAGACTGAATTTACTAACTAAACGGAACAATTACAGAACACTCAGAGGAGATGGGCGGGAATCGAACCCGCTAACCATCGCGCCACGGGGTCCTCCTAGATTTTGATCCCAAAAATAATGTTATTGGTTTTTAATGCACCCCGCCATAATTAAGACCCCCTCCCCTCCTCCCTCTTCACAAATATGAGTAATATTTCAGGAATATTCGCTCTTACATCAAAACAAGATTTTTCAAAATTGAAAAATTATTTTAAAATACTTTAAAAAATTGTAGATAACACGTTGAATTGCCAAAATGTCACAATAATTTTCCAAATCACGAAAAATCCAAAGTCTCTATATTCCCTTTTTTCAATCAAAAATAAAACCGAGACCATTGTAGATTTAGATAAATTTTACCTGGTGAAAGCCAATTTTTCGTTGAATCAGCAGGTCAAAATTTATCGCCCTGCGTTTTGCAGTTTATAACAATCACAAAAATGTACATTTTTCAGAACAAATTTGAATTTCTTACCACCAATCCACTATGGTACATTGGGTGGCCTAGTTTCGAAAAAGTGACCTTCTCCAACCTTCTAAAAAATTAACAACGTTGCACCAAGAACCTGAACTAACTCTTCCACTGCAACGTCGTAACTTTCTTAATGGTTGGCACTTCGATTGCATCCTGCTGGGTGGCATTTGATGCGGGAATTTCGATGCTCCTCGTGCATTCCAACTCCATCAACCTCGATTTCCAAACTATGGTTTAGGAGCCGATGTGGTTGAACATGGTTCACGCGGTTCACAGCATATGAGTCATATGTTTATAAAATAAATGTTAAGAGTGTTTAATCTTTAATTAGTCTATGATTTGACGATATGTACAATGCTGGGAGCGGTCGTGGCTGAATGGTTACGATGTTCGCTTTATAAGCGAATGGTTCTGGGTTCGATACCCATCTGCTCCCAACGAGAAAGTTCTGGACTCATTGAATTTGGAAATTAATGAAAAAACATGAAGCTCACGGCGGGGTTCGATCCCCTGTCCTTAGGATTGGCAAGCAAAATGCTTTCCACTTTACCGTGGAGCATTGGTAGCTTGAGTAGGACTTAGACTGATATAGTTGAATCCAAGAAACGGACGAGAATAAATTTGAATGCAAGTTGAATATCAGAACATACAAGAATGCATTGCATTGCATGCATGCAGGCGCATTTGAAATGAACCTACATTACCTCGCTATAAATAGCCTGGGCGACTGATAGAATTCATCCAATAAGAGATGAGAAGAATTGAAAGCTTTCCCATTAGAAATGAGAACTTACGAAGAATTCGAACAACAATGCAACGGTCGTTACCACTCGCCTAGGGTGGATCCTCAGACCATTCACCTTCCCAAAAAACCGTCCAACTCCAAGCGAAACTTACTTGAGGATGCCGTGGAGATTTTCCCTTAATACTCTGAAAAAAGTGGAGCATCAACACTTCCCGTCTTCCAAATCCCCTATCCTTGTCCCTGGTGCGCGGTGGAGATGGGAGCGGCCGGCAATGGACGGCTGCCATGGTGGTGAGAATCTGGTTCAGGTGGAATTGGTTCTATTCCCAATTATCGATTCCTAGGCAACTTGGGCTTAGACAATCATCACATCACATGGCGAAAATCCAGTCTGCAATCCGCTAAAATCACCGTCTCCTAGCGAAGCGAAGCGAAGCGAAGCGATTTGACGATATGTACAATGCTATTTATGAATATGAAAAATACATGAAAATTAATATAAACAACAAAATTATTGAAAAATTATGTGTGAAAAATAAACTAATTTCATTGAAATAACAAAAAAAAAAAATAACCGTAATCTCTGTGAAAAAAGGTCTAACATAAAAAAATAATGTGGTCACCTGTTTGTATGGGGATGACCCATAGTGCAATTGAACAGCGCCATCTATGAGAAATTTTTGCCCATCCGGTTATCCGTTAACGGTACCCACTCTTATAGTTATGCATTTTTTTATATTTTAATTATTTTAAGGTTTACATCGGAATTGGAAGAAGCAGGAGTACACAAATCAGATAACATAGATAAAAGAAGCAAATGTTCATCTCATATTGATGTTAATTTCCAGGTAAGTTATAGCTATCAAAGCCTTAAGTAACACTGATCAACAAAAAATGACAAAAATGACTGCGCAAGCTCAACTCGAGGGGAAGCATGAAACACAAAACATAAAACACAATCTGTGCGAAATTCATACCTTTTAAAAATTAAAAAAAAAATGCGATAAATTACAAGAGAGTTTAATATTTATTTGCCGGGCCCGATGGTGTTGTGGTAAGCGTGATTGCCTCTCACCACAGTTGGCTTGGGTTCGATCCCAGAAAGCCCCGGTGGCATTCGGCAGTTGGAATCACAATCCAAAGGTTGTCAGTTCGAATCCCGAGGTGGATGGCAGGTAAGGTGTAAAAAGTAGAGAACTTGGAGCTTATTAGAGAATGGCCATTTCAAACCAAAAGTACCAATAGAAGCACGAGCACTATCAAACGGAGGTACCAATCGAGCAAAATCCTTTGTCTTTTGTTCTCGATTGGTACCTCCTTTTGACAGTTCTCGTGCTTCGACTGTTACTTTTGGTTTGAGATGGCCGTTCTCTAATAAGCTCCAGGTTGTCTAGTAAAAAGAGGTTTGGATTGCCTCACTATCGGACACCTGCGTTGTATTGTTAATAATATTATGGTTAACCGCGGTAGATTTTCTTAAAATAATTCGTTGGCGTCGAACTGTCAAAAACCAGAGACGCATCGAGCTCTACAGGCTCAATAAAAACTCCTTACCTGCTCTGTATGGTAGAACAGAGCTAAGCTCTGTATGCAGGGAACAGAGCCAGCTCTGTATGGGGAAAAATAATATTGAATTGCAAGTTACGGAAATTGCTTTCCGCATAATTGATCGACGCCACCAACATCGTCAGCACAGCCGGCAACAGTAACCCAAACTGCGAACAAAGCTAAACTTCGTTTACCTCGCCGCGATTAACGCAAGTAGCTCGATTAATGCTTTGCAAGCAACCTCAGTACCTCGTGTGTGAGGCTCTGGGGGACTTTTCGATCACAATAAAATCAGAACGTTTTGGACAGTCTAACACAACGCGTCGGCGTTATTTATTTCGAAACTTCCCCCCTTTCATAATGGGATCTTTATAACTGGCGCAGTCGAGTCTTCGCCGGAAGGTGGCTGTGCCCAGTGATTGAAGTGGTCGTTCGCGAAAATCTCGGTAGTGAGACCAAAAGTGCAAGTTAATGCGAAAAACACGGCAGTTGTTCATTCAGCAGAAATTCGTCACCAACGGCTCTGGAGATCAGGAGTGAAGCAGCCAAGGAAATTACCTGGTGAAGCAGCCACCGACCGAAGAAGATGAACCAACGTTATCCGCTGGATACTTCGGCAAGAGGCGTGATACCATCGTGTGCACATCGCGAAAAACTCAGAACCGAGTTCAGGAGCGCAGCACGACATGGATTTTAACACCTTCGACGAGGAGGACAAAGGAACAGCGTTACCCGGATTTTCAAGAAGCAACAAAATTTAAAGTGAAAAAAAAATCGAAATTCAAAATTCAAAAATACTTTTCCAAATTTGATAAGTTAAGTGAGTGTGTGTGAATGAAAACAAAATCAGTAATTCGAAAATCATTTGAATAATTCAGCATGACCAAATTAACTAATTTGACAAAAGAAAAAAAACAAAATTCAAAATTTATTTTTTAGTAGGTGTATGAGTGAAAAAAAAAACAAAGAAAACTATTTCAAAATTTTGTAGCAAAAAAAAAATTCAGTTAATCGAGTGTGTTTGAAATTGTTGTGAGGAAACATTACAATGAAGTAATAGTTTGTAATAGCTAATTACAAGTCTCAATTTGTAATTCAGAGTTACAAAGGTGTAATAAATGAAGATGTAATTAAGGATTACGTAATCTTTGATTACAAATATGTGTAACACTTAATTACAAAACAGCAACAACCATAATGTTTCAAACATCACCAAAGAAGCTTGAGATATTTCAAACTCACTGAGTGACCTGTTTGGTAGTTCTTTCCGATGGAAAATTTATGTGCAGTCGATACGGATCGGGACGACCCTTTCTTGGTGAGGGAGCAGTTACGGAAATTGCTTTCCGCATAATTGATCGACGCCACCAACATCGTCAGCACAGCCGGCAACAGTAACCCAAACTGCGAACAAAGCTAAACTTCGTTTACCTCGCCGCGATTAACGCAAGTAGCTCGATTAATGCTTTGCAAGCAACCTCAGTACCTCGTGTGTGAGGCTCTGGGGGACTTTTCGATCACAATAAAATCAGAACGTTTTGGACAGTCTAACACAACGCGTCGGCGTTATTTATTTCGAAACTTCCCCCCTTTCATAATGGGATCTTTATAACTTGCATATATCTCAAAAACGATAAGTTTTAGAAAGTTGACATGTTCTAGAAAGTTGCTGGTACCAAAAGGTTCTATATAATTGTCTCAGACGTCATTACAATTTGATTGATTTTAGTTGTGCAAAACAAGAAAAAACTATTTATTTTCTAAGATACAAGGTATAGAATATTTTTGTTTTCGACAAAGTTGCTCAACTACCAAAAATGAACAACTCTCTCGAAGACACCAAAGCTCTATCTTCAATAGATACCGAAATAAAAAATAAAAACTATTTTTCTAATAAATACTGCTAGTGACAAACACAAAGCGACCGCGTCGTAGGGGTTTGTTAAAATATTACGTCCATAGATTTTCGGGATTTCAGACCCCCCCCCTTCCCCCTGTCACGCACTTTTCCTATACCTTTAACATGGGCTGTCACAAATCCCAGACCCCCCCCCCCTCCCCCTATCCTTGGACGTAATTTTTGAACGATCCCTAGGCACAGGTAATATGAGGCATGTTTTGTAGAGATCGTCTGATGTGAAAACTAGTATAGCAGAGTGTTCATAGAGAGTTTTTATGTTAAATGCTCTCGTCTGGATGGTTGAAAGAAATTTCAGATAAAATTATACAAATTTATAAAATTATATTCTTTTTATTGTACTGGTAAGTAATTAAGATTAGAAACAATAAACTTATTTTACAGCTATTTTATGTTTGTATTGACAAAACAAATGTTTAACAAAATCACAAGTTTCGTACAACAAATTAAAAAACAATTTCAAATACGCAAGTTAAAAAAATTAAAACTAAATCTTCTAGCAATTATTTCAATTTAAAAAAAATCAGTTAACATATGTTAAACCTTATAACGATTTCAGGAAACTTAGCCATTTTATTTAATTCAACAGAAAAAAAACTATATTTTCCTTATTTTTCAAGCAAGATAATCATTAGAAATTTTTTTTTTGAAATTAAATATGTCTTTATTGAACTTTCTTATAATAATTACATTTCTTTTACATGCTAAGTGGTATGGCCTAATGCTCTTCATCTTTGTTGTATTTTTCGTTTTATTATTAACTGATAACATTTATTTTATTTACTTCAAATTGTTTTACATTATTGCATTTAATCGAATACATTTGGGTAAAAAAGAAAAAAATCACTTTAACAACTAATCCTAACTTAAAACTAAAAAAATAAATTCATTGAAATATTCAAAATCATTAGAACAAGTAAACTACGAACTGTATTTTAAGATGAATGCTCCAAGAGTTCTCACTTGTTCCTGGCGAGTTTTGCAACCACGCAGTGTTGTTGTCATCTCGATGAAAATGTTCAGAAGTTCTTGTGGTGAAAACAGGTCACTACTGCCTTCACCCGTTGATGTTGGTTGGTTTTCCCTCGGTTGCTGACTGAAGCCTGGAGGTGTTGTATTCTCTGCAACTCTTTGCCGCTGATTCAACGGCAATGGCTGCAGATTTGGAACCACTCGAACAGATCCTGCTCCAGGTGACGCCAAAGCAGGAAAATCCACGTCCGTGTATGCTGGTGGTGTTTTGCGACGATTTGGTTGGTGCCTTGTCGTCGCTTGCTGTCGAATTTTTACAAACTCAGCTCGTTTTGGGCAGCTTCGATTCTTGGTCGAATGGTCGCCGCCGCAATTGAAGCATTTCGCTTCGATGTTCTCGTTGATTGTTTCGCATGCTTGAGTTTTGTGCTCACCTCCGCAGGTTGCACAACGACTCTTGATGAAACAGTTCCTCGCACCATGTCCAAACTGCAAGCAGTTCGAACATTGCGTCACGTCACGGTGCACTGGACGATAACGTTCCCAAGTCACGATGATGTTGAAAATTGCCCGAACTGCTTTCAGCTCAGAAGGCGTTGTCGATCCTTTCTCAAGATGAACCAGGTACAGTTGATCACGATACTTGATGTCCTTGTTGTGTCTCGTCATCTTGAAGACTTCGATCACGTTCAACTTAAGAGTTTTGAGCTCTTCTTTCAGTACACTCACATCCATGTCGTACAGGCCTCGGAGGACCTGTTTCATGGGGCGTTTACCTGGATCGTCATGGCTGTAGTATTCAATCTTTGTGTTGTTCAGGAAATCCCGAACGTAGTTGTAATCCTTTCTGGTAGGTAGCAGAATTTTGAGTCCATCAGCACACAAGCGAATGGAAGCTCGTAAAGCGCCTGATTTGATAAATCCGGTCAGCCACTTTCGCACCGAATCCGATGACGATGTTTTCACAAAAATGGGTGGCAACTTTTCCCGTCGTTCAAATTCTTCCTTCTCGCTCACGTCCACAGGGAGGGTAGCGAACTGGTTTCCAGACGAATTTTGAGCGTCCTTGCTCAAACTGCCTGGCTTTGCAGGTAGCGCTTCGGCATTTTTTAGCTTCTTCAAATCTGCCGATCCTGCTGGTGAGGACCGCCTCTTTTTCTTGCCGTGAGGCATTTTTTGCACTTTTAAAGCACTTTTCAGGAGCTAATATCCAGGAGTACCTCACTGATCGGTGGTCCACAAGGGAGAGATAATCATTAGAAAGTTTCAAGCTCCAACTAATCTCTATGATATTTTTTGTTTTGTAAATGCTCTCTATGGAAATTTGCCATTTTATAACCTGTATTCTAAATATTTTTTTTATTTTTCAAACATAGAAAAGCAGTGAAGAGTTCGAAGCTCTAAATGCTCTCTATGGATATTTGCCATTTTATTACATGTATTCTAAAATTTTTTTTTATTTCTCAAGCAAGGAAATCAGTGAAGAGTGTTTAGCTCTAAATGCTTTCTATGGAATTCTGCCATTTTATTACCTTTTTTTTTTTAAATAGCATTCGAAATTTATTTAAAAAAAAAAACATTTCTTTTCAATTATTTTCAAGCCAGGAAATCAAAAAAGAGCAGTAAAATGGCAAAATTCCATTGAGAGCATTCAGAACATAAACATTTCACTGATTTTCTTGCTTGAAAAATAAAAAAATATTTAGAATACAGGTAATGAAATGGCAAATTTCCATAGAGAGCATTTAGAGCTAAAAACTCTTCACTGATTTCCTTGCATGAGAAGTAAAGAAAAATAGTTTTTTTTTTCTATTTTATTTCAATTGCTAAATTTATTTTAAAAATCATGCAATAAAATTTAAAAAATCCATAAAGAGCATTTAGAGCTTTAACTATTTACTGTTTTCCTTGGATTTTTCTTATTTTATTTCAATGGCTAATTTTATTTTAAAAAAATAAGGTAATAAAAAAGCGTAAATGTAAATTACAGCTAAAAACTCTTTACTGATTTCCTTTGTAAGAAAAATATAAAAAAAAATTAGAATACAGGTAATAAAATGGCAAATTTCCATAGAGACCATTTAGAGCTTCAAACTCTTCACTGCTTTCCTAGGCTTGAAAAATAAAAAATATTGAGAATACAGGTAATAAAATGGCAAATTTCCATAGAGAGCATTTAGAGCTTCAAACTCTTCACTGCTTTCCTATGTTTGAAAAATAAAAAAAAATATTTAGAATACAGGTAATAAAATTTGCCATTGTCCGGTCCGGTGGTTTAGTGGTTAGCGTGGTAGCCTCTAAATCCCAGTATGGCCTGGGTTCAATCCCAGACGGACCCGGTGGCATTTTTCGAGACGAGATTTGCCTGACCACGCCTTCTATCGGATGGGGAAGTAAAACGTCGGTCCATTTGCGTAAAAGAGGTTTTGAGTGACTCACCACACATAACCTTCGGACGCCTAGAAATGAGCAGAAACTTGCAACAGAGCCCACAAAAGATCCGGGGGTCGTTAAAGTGGATTGCTTTGCTTTTTTTTTGTAATAAAATGGCAAATTTCCATAGAGAGCATTTAGAGCTAAAAACTCTTCACTGATTTCCTTGCTTGAGAACTACAGAAAAAATGGTTTTTTCTATTTGATTTCAATTTCTTATTTTATTTAAAAAAAAAGGTGACAAAATGGTAAAAAAATATCATAGAGATTAGTTAGAGCTTGAAACTTTCTAATGGTTATTTTGCTTGAAAAATAAGGAAAATATAGTTTTTTTTCTGTTGAATTAAATAAAATGGCAAAGTTTCCTGAAATCTTTATAACGTTGAACATATGATAACTGATTTTTTTAATTAAAATAATTGTTCGAAGATTTAGTTTTTATTTTTTTAACCTGCGCATTTGAAATTGTTTTTTTAATCGTAATTTGTTGTACGAAACTTGTAATTTTGTTAAACATTTGTTTTGTCAAGACAGACATAAAAATAGCTGTAAAATAATTTTATTGTTTCTAATCTTATTTACTTACCAGTACAATAAAAAGATTATAATTTTATAAATTTGTAAAATTTTATCTGAAATTTCTTTCAATCATTCAGACATTCCAGCATTTAACATAAAAACTCTCTATGAACACTCTGCTATACTAGTTTTCACTTCAGACGATCCCTACCAAACATGCCTCATATTACCTGTGCCTACGACGCGGTCGCTTTGTGTTTGTCGCAAGCAGTATTTATTATAAAAATAGTTTTTATTTTTTATTTCGGTATTTATTGAAGATAGAGCTTTGGTGTCTTCGAGAGAGTTGTTCATTTTTGGTAGTTGAGCAACTTTGTCGAAAACAAAAATATTCGATACCTTGTATCTTAGAAAATAAATAGTTTTTTCTTGTTTTGCACAACTAAAATCAATCAAATTGTAATGACGTCTGAGACAATAACATAGAACCTTTTGGTACCGGCAACTTTCTAGAACATGTCAACTTTCTAAAACTTATCGTTTTTGAGATATAAGCAATTCAATATTATTTTTCCCCATACAGAGCTGGCTCTGTTCGCTGCATACAGAGCTTAGCTCTGTTGTACCATACAGAGCAGGTAAGGAGTTTTTATTGAGCTTGTAGAGCTCGATGCGTCTCTGCCCATATCGACGCTCCAGATAAGTCCCTGAGCTGTAAATAGTCGCGTAACTAGCAGTCTTTGCGTCCAAATCCAACCCGATCCTCTGCCTGCCATGCCACGACCACAACAAGCAGTGCCGCGAGCTGCTAGAAGATTTCCGATGGAAGTAGCAGTGGAATCTCGGGCCCAGTTAACTCAATCCGAATTCTGAACCGGAATCTAATTAGAATCGTATACAAATTCCGTTTCAAACGCAACAACAGGTTCCGTGTTCGAACCGGTTGTTGCGTTTGAAACGGAATTTGTATACGATTCTAATTAGATTCCGGTTCAGAATTCATACTCCGGAAGGGTTCCCTTGTGGCCACCGGTAACCGGTTCCGGAGGGACCAGGTTGGGTCGGAGGATATTGGTATGACCTCAGATGGTCATAATTTGCTATTTCATGAAGTTTGATATGTCGCATGATATGCTTCCTTGCATACTCCGGAAGTGTCCCCCCATGGCCACCGGTAACCGGTTCCGGCGTGACCAGTTTGGGTCATAGGATATTGGCATGACCTTAGACGGTCATAATTTTTTAATTCATGAAGTTTGATACGTCGCATGGTAGGGTTCTTTGCATACTCCGGAAGTGTCCCCCACTGGCCACCGGTAACCGGTTCCGGCGTGACCAGGTTGGGTCAGAGGATATCGGCATTAACTTAGATGGTCATAATTTTCAATTTCATGCAGTTTGATACGTCGCATGGTAGGGTTCTTTGCATACTCCGAAAGTGTCCCCCACTGGCCACCGGTAACCGGTTCCGGCGTGACCAGGTTGGGTCAGAGGATATCGGCTTGACCTTAGATGGCCATAATTTTCAATTTCATGAAGTTTGATACGTCGCATGGTAGGGTTCTTTGCATACTCCGGAAGTGTCCCCCAGTGGCCTCCGGTTCCGGCGTGACCAGGTTGGGTCAGAGGATATCGGCATGACCTTAGATGGTCATAATTTTCATTTTCATGAAGTTTGATATGCAACATGATTGGTTTCTAGCGATACCATTATTGAAACCGTTTTGGTGGTACCCTGGAACCGGTTCCGTATTGGCCACAGTTGGCCGGAACGATCCCAAACAGTCAGGGGTAGTATGTAGTGTACGTATGTAATGATTTACAAAAAAATCCGGTTGAAAAAATTGACTAATGTGTTGATTTTATAACAATAGCTGAAAAAATCATGTTTTTCGGATGTTCCGGGTTAACGGAACCGGTGTTCACTTTTGACAAATAATCTCTACAGGAGCTTAAAGTTGAGTTTATTACCCGTCAAATGCAACTGGAAGCAACCCGCTATAAGGTATCGTTCCGGAGATACAGGTCCTCAAAGTCGGGGCCTCAAAAAGGACTTTTTTCGGTTGTAGCAGGTTCCCGGTGGCCACAATGCCCAAAACCGGTTCTGCCAGTCGGAATCGCAAAGTAGACATTCTTACCTTTCATTTGCGGCCAAGACATCAAAAATCGGTCAAGATTCCGAATTTTGGCAGCCAAAAACATTTCTGGGTCATATAGACCCGAGTACCATAGGTGTGACTTTTTTTCTGGGGGGCACTTCCGGTGGCCACTGGAAGTCCATTTTTGGCTCAAATGTGGTAAGATACACAAAGTCATAAAATTTCATCTCTGTAAGTGCCAAAGGTCAAAAGTTACGATAACTTTTATCATGCTCTTGGGTCATATAGACTCGAAGACCATGCCCGGGTTAAACTGTAGAAGGAACACGAGGTGGTCACTCTACATATATTGCCTATATGGCATATGTTGATCCGTAGTGCATCCATATTTACGGTCATGCGTGATTCCTACATGCGATTTATTTCAGTGTGGTTCTCTCAGCTGTCATTGACATGACGCGTATTGTTTACAAATATGAAATTTATTGGAAATAATTTTTCATCGAGGTACTCCGCCGGTTCCCTTGCAATCTTTGTATGTACTGCGTAACGACAAGCGGACAAGCGCCACGGTAGACCAAGCCTCGGCTGCCCTCACCCTCGCGTCTTCCGAAAACCGCCAACTAGCTCGAGCAAACAACATCAACCAATTCACCGTCACGCAATAGCTCCATCTCCAGGTCCAGCTCGCTTAATCAAACCTTCGGTGAGGACATCAACAAATCCAACTACGTGTGCTGACCGTCGGAGCACCTGCAGCACCAGCAAGAATCCTCAGTGTTCGTACTGCCACCATGCCACCCTGCCACTCACTTTCCGGGATGGTGGTGGAAACTTCCCGTCTGCCGTTTCATCAACGCTGTCGCAGTTGAGTAGCAGTTGCTCTTCCGGCAAGCGTTCAACCAAGAACTTGCCGCCGTGCAATGTGCCAACACCACGCCCAAGATCGAGGAAATGAGTCGCCAGCGGTGCTGGAGCGGCCTGCCATGAAGACCAACTGCTCCTGCGGGCGAGCGCTTCATGGAAAGGCCTTCTACAGGACTGTTTTGTACTCGAGATTCTAGCAGCCTGAGGAAAAGTATGGCCACCTCATCATGAAAATGATCCTGCAGGCAAAGGGCAAACTTTAGGGCAAGCCGTACCATTCGGTTCCCGGTGCAGCATGTGCAATGAGATCGTGTACGGCTACCTGTAACAGGTGGAGGTGGACAATCAGGTCTATCGCTTCAACTATTACCACAGCATATTTGCTCTTTTGCGAGCTGCAGAGAAGGAATTAATGATTGTGATAATTTTGTCGAAAAAAAGGAAAAAAATGAATCATTTCTTATAATTTTTCAAAATAATAAAAAAAAATTGGTGGCGGTTGGTTATTTTGACTGCGTCTTCGCGCTGAGCATGAAGAACTCTTGAGGAAACGGGTTATGACCCGGAACGGTGATTGGTCCAGGATGACTACTGATTGGGAACGGTTTGCGCATTGCTTTTCATCCGATCTTCCTAGGCGTGCGGCTAGTCTCTTTTCCGCTTCTTGAACAACTTTGATAGGGCTTCCCCAAGAGCGCTGCAAAACTGGACCTTCAATACCGACTTCAAACGGCACAGGTGATGCCCTAGTACGGGGCAGGTAGGACGCGCAACGAAGCGAGAACTTTTTTGTGGGTTTGTCGCGGTACGGGGTCTTAGTTCGAGGAGGCGTCGTGCGAAGAAGTCTGAGGTTTTGTAGTTTTTAAACTTGAAAAGAGGTTGGAGGTTGACCTGGGTTAAGTAGGCGGCCAGCTCGCAGAATCGCTTCTGTTCGCCGGGGGTGTGTAGACTGACGACGTATTCGCGACAAATGGTTAGGAGTTGTTGGGCTTCGGCAATTTTTTGGCGGGATTCGACAACGAGCAGTATGTACTGGTGCTTTTCGTTGGATGTGTTCCTAACATTTAGTTCTTTCCAGTTTCGATGGGGATGGGCTGTAAGAGGAACGATCCTGCACGGACAAGGTCCGTGGCGAGTTGGGAGTTGATCGATCACATGTGGAAGCGGTGGAAGTCCACTCGGAGGTACGGCGTAGAAGCCTTTGTTACCGGCGGGCAGTTCCAGGTCTTCGTCTCCAACATCCCATCTGGCGACTCCTCAGCGTCCAAGGCATTCTCGAACAATTCGACGACACGCATCCCAACCGCCTTCGTCGGCAGCTTCGACGATGGTATCCATTGCGGCCAGTGCCTTGTGAACGGTAGCAGCCCCGCACGGAATCATGGTTCCTTTGAAAAATCCCTTCAAATCCGTCAACAGCGGTCAGTTGCTTTCGGCCTGCTAGATCGAAACCGGTGGGTGGAGGAACTTGGCATCCACTTGAACCTGCGGAGATTGTTTCGGCCAGCGCAGTCGCGTCCTCCTCCAATCCGTACGTTACAGCCTTAACCGACTCACGTTGTTTCTGTTTTGGTTGTGACATTTGCTGCTGAAGTGTAGAAACGTCACATTCCACACTGATCAAAATTTCGTTCAAAATCTCGTGCATGCCGTAAATACGTATTTACCTATATTTACGGTAGTTGCTCCGTATTCCCTACGGATCGACCATGCGCCCAACCCCATGAGAAGGAATGATTTGATTTTTTAAAAATATTTTTCAGTTTCCAACAAACAAGATAAATGCAAATCCCTACATCTGTTGTCAAAAACTCAACTTTATTTTACAATTGCAGGATTCTAGTACTTCGTTTACTTGTAAAGTTTTTTTTGCCAGAGAGTTTGATAATCTACGAAACACTTTCCTGAAATCCCCTTTGACAGATTGCCAAATAAGCTCTCCAAAACCTGAAGAAAAAACCAAGAAAGCAACAAAAATTGATGGAGGTGCAAATTCTATAAGAAATTTGTTTGCTAGATCGCTGAGCAAAAGTGTACGTTGGCAAGCACAAGGTGGTAAAAGTGGATCAAAATTCAGCAAAACTATGGATGATCGATTTGTACTGAAAGAAATGTCCAGAACTGATCTATCAATATTTGAACATTTTGCTACTAATTATTTCGATTATATACAACAATGCTTGCAGAAAAAACAACCAACACTTTTGGCAAAAATTTATGGAGTTTTTAAATTAACTGTTCGAAAAAAAGAGTAAGTACCTCCTATTATGTAACCTATAAAGGCTAGTATGGAGATCGGAAGGAAAGGGGTCAAGAAACAGCTTCACGAAACGCAGAACAAAGGAGAGGAAGCGTTTTCTTGGAGCTTTTCTTCACCCTCTCTGGCTTGCTTTCGCTGCCGCTGCTGCCCATTTGAAATTTTTCCTGACCGGTTCCTTCCGATGTGCGTATACCGCTTAACCACAGAGAACAGATGTACATCTAGGCTCAAACTTGTGTGAAACAATGTTGCACTGAACAATGCGTTGCATACAATTTTGCATGTTTATTAAAATATTGGAAGAACATAAATAAAAGATTTGATTCAGCAAATCACGGTTTATATTATAAGAATGCACGCAGAAAAAAATAATTATCAATTCGATAAATTTCTGCTATCATTTCGAAAAATAAAATTATCGGTTGACAACCAATAATTTATTTTATCAAATTTAATAAATTTTCTTATCGGCTTGATAATAATTATTTATTAATTTGACAAAATAAATTATCGATTTGATAATCGTGATTGAAGAAACGTCAAAACAAAAGTAATCAAATCGATACAAATATTTATCATTTTGATAAATTATTTTATCAAAACAATATAAGATTTTTATTGAAATGATAATATTATTTATCGTCATTTTACAGTTGATTATTTCGTATTTTTGATTGTTTCAAATTAAACAAAAGAAGTATTGCCAAAATTGCTTTATTTATTTACATAAATCCATGGTTTTACTGTGGGAATAAAAAGGTTTAGCACCAACCGCATCATCGCATTTCTATGATGTCGTTGACCTTTTATACTGGGCTCCGTACTTGGCAAATTTTGACTCTTCCGCCTTCTGTAGTGGACCATTCGGCTGGAAACTCTGCACCCGCACTAGACTCTCCCGATACCGGATGTGTCGTGTTGTCAGCATGCCCATGAAATGCCATATTTTCCAGCTGTTTCACGGTTCCCATGTAGAGATTCCTGGTTGATTACCAGGGTTAGTTGAGTGAGATTCATCTAAAATAAATTCAATGGTTAGCAAGATAAATTTGTACTTTTATTCCTAGAGTACTTTGTCAAAAGATCCTGAGCGAGCTATGAAAACTTTACTTATTTTGACTCAACGCAAACTTACCACCATCGATGCTAACATCTGATTTCTCTGTGTCCGGATGATGCTAACAGGAATTGTGCGGCGGCTACTGTTTGGATTGCATAAAACAGTGTTGGTCACTGCCGGACTTGCCGTCACGGACTTGGTCATCGTTCCTGGTTTCTACAGGGAATGCTCAATGGTAGTCGCATTTCCGGCTTCCTTAACAGCACGTTAAGGTACTTCTCTCCGCTGGGTTACTTTACCGGCGTAGAAAATTTTGTTGTTTTCCGGGTGCTCAATATATTCCGAGCTGATTCTGCTGCCTTCAGCTGTTTGTTTATGTTTCGATGACAGAAGAAAACGTGCATGCGAAAAATTTCAAGCGATAATTTAATTTATCAAAATAACAATGAAATTTGTCGTTTTGATATGAAAAGTTTATCAAAACGATAAATCAACTTTATCAAAACAATAAATGAAAATTATTGAAGTTGATAATGTGATTTATCAATTTGATAAGGCTGAATTTTTCTGCGTGTGGGTATCCTAAACTACAAATTTATTTAAAAATCCCAACATGGGGTCATATCGGCTAAGTGTAGGTACGGATTATAATATTATTAATAATTATTGGACTTCAGAATTTGACAAATCAAAAATTATTTCTTAAATTTTTTTTTGGTATTTCTTGATGATGAGTTTTAAAATTTAAAAACTACCAACATCCTGAATTCTCTAATATTTTACAGATTTTATTTTTTTTTACTGAAAAAAATAAAATTAATTTAAATAAAAAATTTCAACCGAAGCAGATTACAAAAAAAACTGTTTTTTTAAAGGTATTCAGAAATATTTTTTTATTTAAAAAAATATTTATATTAAAATTATAACAAATTGAAAAAATGATTACAAAAAGGTAAAAGCAATGGGTAATTCTCTACCAACTCACACGAAATCGGGAAAAGTTGCCCCGACCCCTCTTAGATTT
The DNA here is from genome assembly GCF_015732765.1 of Culex quinquefasciatus. Classification (NCBI taxonomy): domain Eukaryota; kingdom Metazoa; phylum Arthropoda; class Insecta; order Diptera; family Culicidae; genus Culex; species Culex quinquefasciatus. The sequence continues at coordinate 100,867,908 of NC_051863.1, forward strand.
GCGTGAAACTTTGTCCTAAGGTGTAACTTTTGTCCCTGATCACGAATCTGAGGTCCGTTTTTTGATATCTCGTGACGGAGGGGCGGTACGACCCCTTCCATTTTTGAACATGCGAAAAAAGAGGTGTTTTTCAATCATTTGCAGCCTGAAACGGTGATGAGATAGAAATTTGGTGTAAAATGGACTTTTATGTAAAATTAGACGCCCGATTTGATGGCGTCCTCAGAATTCCGAAAAAACGTATTTTTCATCGAAAAAAACACTAAACAAGTTTTAAAAAATCTCCCATTTTCCGTTACTCGACTGTAAAAAATTTTGGAACATGTCATTTTATGGGAAATTTAATGTACTTTTCGAATCTTTATGACCCAGAAGGGTAATTTTTTCATTTAGAACAAAATTTTTCATTTTAAAATTTCGTGTTTTTTCGCAAAAAGTAACTTTTTCAAAACTTTTTTTTCGTAAAATCGCGATAACTCGTGATGTTTATAAGCAAACCCCTTATGTCTATATAACAAATTTTTTGTAATTGTCTGTTCTACAACTTTGTAGAACATTGTTACACTCTAAAAAATAACCCTGCAAAGTTAGAAAAAACACGAAATTTGAAAATGAAAATTTTTGTTCTAAATGAAAAAATGACCCTTCTGGGTCAATGTAGATTCGAAAAGTACATTAAATTTCCCATAAAATAACACTAAGAAAAAATAAATCTAAAATTCTAAAATTCTAAAATTCTAAAATTCTAAAATTCTAAAATTCTAAAATTCTAAAATTCTAAAATTCTAAAATTCTAAAATTCTAAAATTCTAAAATTCTAAAATTCTAAAATTCTAAAATTCTAAAATTCTAAAATTTAAAATTCTAAAATTTAAAATTTAAAATTTAAAATTCTAAAATTTAAAATTCTAAAATTTAAAATTTAAAATTTAAAATTCTAAAATTTAAAATTCTAAAATTCTAAAATTTAAAATTTAAAATTCTAAAATTCTAAAATTCTAAAATTTAAAATTTAAAATTTAAAATTTAAAATTTAAAATTCTAAAATTTAAAATTCTAAAATTCTAAAATTCTAAAATTTAAAATTTAAAATTCTAAAATTTAAAATTCTAAAATTCTAAAATTTAAAATTCTAAAATTCTAAAATTCTAAAATTTAAAATTCTAAAATTCTAAAATTCTAAAATTTAAAATTCTAAAATTCTAAAATTCTAAAATTTAAAATTCTAAAATTCTAAAATTCTAAAATTTAAAATTCTAAAATTCTAAAATTCTAAAATTTAAAATTTAAAATTCTAAAAAATTCTAAAATTTAAAATTTAAAATTCTAAAATTCTAAAATTTAAAATTTAAAATTTAAAATTTAAAATTCTAAAATTCTAAAATTCTAAAATTTAAAATTTAAAATTTAAAATTCTAAAATTCTAAAATTCTAAAATTTAAAATTTAAAATTCTAAAATTTTTAAAATTCTAAAATTCTAAAATTTAAAATTTAAAATTCTAAAATTTAAAATTCTAAAATTTAAAATTCTAAAATTTAAAATTCTAAAATTTAAAATTTAAAATTTAAAATTCTAAAATTCTAAAATTCTAAAATTTAAAATTCTAAAATTTAAAATTTAAAATTTAAAATTTAAAATTCTAAAATTCTAAAATTTAAAATTCTAAAATTCTAAAATTCTAAAATTTAAAATTCTAAAATTCTAAAATTTAAAATTCTAAAATTTAAAATTTAAAAAATTTAAAATTCTAAAATTCTAAAATTTAAAATTTAAAATTCTAAAATTCTAAAATTTAAAATTCTAAAATTTAAAATTCTAAAATTTAAAATCTAAAATTCTAAAATTCTAAAATTCTAAAATTCTAAAATTTAAAATTCTAAAATTTAAAATTTAAAATTTAAAATTTAAAATTTTAAAATTCTAAAATTCTAAAATTTAAAATTTAAAATTTAAAATTTAAAATTTAAAATTCTAAAATTCTAAAATTCTAAAATTTAAAATTTAAAATTCTAAAATTCTAAAATTTAAAATTTAAAATTCTAAAATTCTAAAATTCTAAAATTTAAAATTTAAAATTCTAAAATTCTAAAATTCTAAAATTCTAAAATTTAAAATTCTAAAATTCTAAAATTCTAAAATTTAAAATTCTAAAATTCTAAAATTTAAAATTTAAAATTCTAAAATTTAAAATTTAAAATTTAAAATTTAAAAAAAATTCTAAAATTCTAAAATTTAAAATTCTAAAATTCTAAAATTCTAAAATTTAAAATTTAAAATTTAAAATTCTAAAATTCTAAAATTTAAAATTTAAAATTTAAAATTCTAAAATTTAAAATTCTAAAATTTAAAAATTTAAAATTTAAAATTCTAAAATTTAAAATTCTAAAATTCTAAAATTTAAAATTTAAAATAAAATTTAAAAATTTAAAATTTAAAATTTAAAATTCTAAAATTTAAAATTCTAAAATTCTAAAATTCTAAAATTCTAAAATTCTAAAATTTAAAA